>NC_074714.1:6093480-6338480 GCF_947242115.1 Biomphalaria glabrata | reverse complement strand
TTTTTTTTCTTTTCTGAATTGGTCCGGATATCTTTTTAAAAAATCAAAGTAAAATAGAAGCAATATTACGAACTATAATAATGAAATATTAGACTTCATCCAGACTCACGACTTGTCACAGAGCGCCCGTTACATCATACCGCGACACCTTGAAGTCGTAAACACAATTAGAATAAAGAGTCAAACTATATTGGTTACAAATTTAACGTAACTGTCGTACCTACTATCAGAACTGCCGTCTTGAACATCTTCTTTTCAATGGCCAGATTTTTACGAGCCACTCTGCTGTTCATGTCCCAAACAGAATTTTTATTTAAATTCCTCAGCTAGAGATGAAATAAATAAATATATATAATATAAATAGATCAATTAGATTCATATCTTTACCAATTTTATTTTTTGCTAAGTGCAATTTCATGCTTTTAGCTTTCTCAATACGCTATGATCCTATCAGTTGTCAGGACAAGTTGAGAAAAAAGATACGAGGATGGGGGGAGAAAAAAGAGTGCATTTGTTTGAATGATACTATGCTCGCTTTTAAAATACATTTACAAATATAAAAAGATTATTAAAATAGAATTTTAATAGTTATCTATTAGTAGCTTAAAACTTTAAAGCGGCGATTTCAAAATATAAAGAGACTAATTTAACAATTCAACATTAGTCAAGTAAAATGTCTTTCCCTTGTCGTTACTAAACAAAATAATCAATTACCAATACTTAATTATCTAATTGGTATTTTAAAAAATGATTCTTTCTTTGTCAGGTAAAAGAAATAATTGTGCAAAATTTCAGCTTGATCCAGGATTGGGTGTGAGAGAAATAACGTAAACAAACTTTGTACCAGTTAGACAGACAGACATAATTGATATAAGTTTTGTAAAAATACGTTTTGCTACAATCAAAAAAGACAATTTTACAATTAAATTATGGATTGGAAATTAAAGAATTCGAAAAATATACTTTGGTATAATGTATGTTTAGAGTGTCAATTGTGGTATATACAGAGTGGCTACAAAACACCAGGGTAGTTAAATATATCTGTCGAGCTGTTGGTTTACTTTTATTGAGTTTCTTACAACGGTGCCGTGTCTCGTCTAATATACCTCAACTTCAAAATAAATAAAACCAATAGAAAATCCAAGAATAAATATTCAGAACACTTGAAACTTTAATTCATAGATCCAATAAAACTAATTGTACAAATCCATATCGTGATGTGGAAACAATTTGAATATCATTGGGCCAACCAAGACAATTCGATAAACAAGTTAACTTGTACCCGCTCAAGTAGATTGGCTGCCTCTTTACAAACCCTGAGTAATGTCGTAGCTTACAGACCTGGTAGATTGACCTCAAATGCTGTAAATTTCCAATGTTACATTCACTCGATATAGTCTTAGTGCATTACGTCTCAAGCGCATTTATCCCTTATTTTTACCATAGTAGGCTATCCGCCCATGGCTGTACTCGTGCTCTACGTCATAGGCCTATACCTGCCTATGTATCATCCGACATATACATATATTTATTTATTTATATATTTATAAACTTCTATTGAACTTTCCACTATCCTTCTCGTTGTCTTTGAATATATTTGCGCGGGCCATCAATAAAGTTAACTCCGGCTCTGATTTCCATTATTCATTTGGCACACATTTTGTTGTTCTTCCAGCTGAATATAGATTCAGAAACCAAGCAATAGCTCGAAGAAAATGGAAGCTCTCCTCTCACAGTTGAAAAACCTAAATTCTAAAGTCCTTTTGTTTACAATCTGTGTGTGTATAGTCACGTGACGTGACGCATTTTTTGTTCTTGTCTCGTGATGTCAATATTTTCTTTGGTTACTGCGAATATCGCTAGCAAAAAGTAGGTATTCAATTCTTACTGGACAGAGGATGTTGTTTAGGATCGTGTCGTATGATTATGATTTAAACAAGAAAAACAAATATTTTTTTTTAAATTTTATATTGAGTATAATTTTATCAATTAGTTTGGATCAGTTGTGTAATTAAATTTTGTAATAGATCTAGACTAACAATAATAAATCTATGCAATTGAAAACAGTTTTTACTAATTGTCTTTGTTTAGCGCAATTTCTTCTTTTAGCCTTCTCAATGCACTATGACTTGTCTGGGCCAGTTAGGAAAAAAGAGAGGGGTGGGTATCTGTGTGAATGATGCCGTGATCGCTTTTTAAATGCATTTAAAAAAAAAAACCACAACTTGTTCACTCATGGCTTAAGCCTCCTCAAATGGACTAGTTTAACTTTTACCACCACAACTGACAAGTACGACTTCTTTCCCTTGTTCGGTAACAAACAAAATAACTAATTACCAATAAATGTATTAATTGGTTATTTTTTAAAATATTAATTCTTGTTTTGTCAGGTACAAGAAATCATTGTGCGAAATTTCAACTTGATCCGATACTGGGTGCGGGTGAAATAACGTGTACATACTTTTTACAAGACAGACAAAGTGAGTTGAAATAAGCTTTGTAACGAGAGAGGAGACATGTGACGAAATTGGACTTTCACTAATGTGTAAAATCTTTTATGAATAAATCAATATATATATATATATATATATATATATATATATATATATATATATATATATATATATATATATATATATATTATCTATACATCTAAATGTATATATGTATAGAATGTATCTTATAAATTTTATTGTATGAGTGTGTTAGGCGCTTTCGAGGTGTCTAGTGCAAATAAAATAAATGGGGGTAACACTCAACGTAATACGTGATCCAATAACACCTGCGATTGGCCCCACAATCCATATATATGTTAGTCGACGCTGATACTGAATGTCGAACAAGTTTAATAACAAGTAAGAGAACCATCGAATGTCATCTAACTCTCTATGTTCATATAAGGCTCATCTCTAATGCGTCCTGGAAGTTGTCTGTTCAAGTCGGCTGATATTTCGTTCTGCCTAAAACCTAGTCTTGTTTTTACAAGTCACGTCATTGTCTTGAAGTCAAAACTTCCCCAAATTCCGAAACAAATAATTCATTCCTAATCGTGCCATAACAAGTGTCTGCTACATTGCGTACTTCTGAGCACGTGTGCTAACTTTTACGATGATATATGTGCCACTAACCGCGTACAGTACATATCACTATCTGTAGTGCAGTCACACTACCCACAACGCCTCTCAGAAATATGAATGGCATATCAAAGATAGGAGAATGGGATGTCGCAAACACGAGCTTTGATTGAGTCTTTCAGTTGTCAGACACATAACACCGATGTACCTCGGCTAACTTGATGAAAATATCCCATAATATCTATCCGTAGCATGCCAAATATATCACGTGTTAAAAAAATCGGGCACGTGAGGCTCTGCCGGTGTGTCATATCATCTACTATGACGTAGTGTTATTTGGTGAATGGAAGTCTATCAAACTGTTTAGTTTCGCACACCATTCTATTGTCAGCTAACAATATGCTTTCTGATGACTTGGTTTTTTTAAAAAAAAAGTATTGTATCGTGAGGCGTATCATGTTACTTGAATGGATGCGATGAGCTACGATACGAAACAATAGGCTAAATAAAACAAGCAGATCGACTCCAGTATTGAGCGAGAAACAGCGAGCTTGTATCAAAGTCATGTTTTTTTTTTGTTTTGTTTTGTTTGTTAGTAGGACGTTCTGGAAATTTTCTGACCTAGATTTTAAAAGCCGGTATTTTTAAACCTAATTTTTTTTTATTAAAAACCAGCTATACCAAGTCTTATTAATATTACATTTCTACATTTCATCACGAATTTCGAAAACTATATTGTTGTAACCCTGCCTTGCACCATTGCTTGAGGTGCACACTAGCGCACTAGTGAACGTAAACAGCAAGATGCTAGAATGGAGAGAAGAACAGTGCATCAGGGATTGTGAAGAGTCTGAATGTTTGGGAAACTAAGAGGCCAACTTTTGTGCTGCCTGAAGGTTGTAGTAGGGACCTGGAGCGAAGCGGAGAAGGCTGTCGTTGGTCCACGTTCGGGTTAAGTAGCAAAGGACTGGTAAATTAGCAGCAAGACTCTAAGGAAGCTGAAGGATGTTATGTGTTTACCCTAGTGAATAAACACCTGTATTTATTTCCTGTTAAATTGTGTTAAGTTGCCTGCCTTTTCGTTGAGTGCCTAACCTAGAGTTGCAACAATATTAATCAGGGTCGGATTTAAGCCAATGGAGGTGTTGGGACGGAGTTTAGAGGCCCTTTCCCGCTATCGACGGTTTCAATACAACAAGCATAATATCATTTAAAAATCTAAAAGCATGTCATATTTGTAAAACGTATTCGTAAATTTAATTTCATTTGCTTTCTTTTATATATTTAATTTGCGCATTTGTTAATAATACTTTGCAGTTTAAGGACGAGCCTCTAGTCTGAACTGCCGGAAATCCGGCCTGATGTAAATACCAGTGTTACAACATACTCACAGTGGCGAGCACGCCCCAGTAGGAGTAGACCATAATACCAAGCGGGATGATGAAGCAGAAGAAGAAGATGGCCCAGATGTAGCTCATGTAGAGGGGGTCGGGGTTCTCCCAGACGACACTGCAAGAGATTCCGGCCCCTTCCAGGCCAAACTCGTTCCAGCCGAAAGCCGGGGGTATGGCCCAGATAAAACCTAGGAAATAACATCCGGCTGAAAAATAAAATATTTGTCAATATATCTATTTTTTAATGGCATTGCCTTCTTGGTTTTTTGTTCTTCTATATGTTTTGATATATTTGTTTTTGAAGTAACAAAAAAGAGTTGACATCATACAACAATATGGGGGGGGGGGGTCTAAAATACGTTATCAAACTCAACAGTTTAGGCTGTGTAACTGACATTAATCTTGTAAATAGTCCATATCTACATAAGCCTACAGAACTTCATCACTCCTTCTGCTAACACGCTATCTTTCTAATCTTAGCACCTTTAATTAATCAGCTCATTCCTTCGACATGCCAGCAAAATGGATCACTGGTTTTATCAAAACATTACAACAGCATTACTGGCAATACAAAACAATCAGATAAATTATCAATGAGAGAGAGAGAGAGAGGAGAAGAGAGAGAGAGTGAAATAGAGAAAGAACTGGAGAGTGAATGAAAGAGAGAGAAAGAAAGAAAGAAAAAGAGAGAAAGAGAAACATAGAGAAAGAAAGAGAGCAAGGAGAGAGAGAGAGAGAGAGAGAAGAGAGTAGAGAGAGAAGGAAAGTTTGAGATGATCCCAGCCCCTGTTTCTTTCCAGGACATGTAAGAGCTATTAACTGCTTTGACCAAACGAAAATGACCAGGATGTCCTTGTAGGAACTCATCACGTGACAGTAAGAGATTAAAGAGCTGAACTAATCTCATGTCTCTAGTTGATCACCGGAACCATTCAGTCGTCATTGAATGTTTTAAGTGCACTATTGTTTGTTTAACAAGTTTCTAAATCCTCACTGAATTTCGCAGGCCAGAACCTGTCTGAAGATTGTACACTAAGAATGTCAGTTTTTGCATCTAAATTTGTGTACTCGTTCCCGTCCATCGCAATTGTGTAGGTAATATTTCGTTCTGAAAATGAGTCATGTCATGTTTGAAGCTACATTTCAAGATTGGCCCGTATGGCAGTACAAGCACTTACCGCACGATACGTACGCTATAGATTTGGTAATCTTTGTGCCTAGCAAGGGTTTGCTGATGGCAATGTAGCGGTCAAAGGCGATGGCCATCAGGACATACATGGAGGCCATTCCAAGGAAGTAAACCAGAAACGCCTCGAAATCACACATGGCGTCACCCCAGATCCACTTGTGGTTCCACGCCGATGTCATTGCCATGGGTATTCCTGAGGACCAAAGGGAGGTAAGAATGATGTTTAATATCAACAAGAGTTATTTGTAATATAGAAATGACACAATTTGGGTGGATCCTAGTTGGATTCTAGATTCTCATAGGGGAGAAGAGGAAGAGATTGTTTCAAGAAAATCACACCGATGATCTCTGAGTAACAAGATAGTAAAAGGAAAGACAATTTTTATTGAAATATTTGGGGGGAGGTGAGTCTCGGTGGTTGAGTGGTAAAGCTTTTGGCTCCCGAACCAACGGTCCAGGGTTCGAATCCTAGGATTTTATTTTATTTCGGGACCTTTATGGCGAGTCTGAGTCCACCCTGCACAAAGAGGCTAACCGTTGGCCACAAAAACAGACGACCTTTACGTCATCTGCCCTATGGATCGCAAGGTTCTGAAAGGGGATATTCTTTTCTTGGGGAGGTGTGATTTCATAGGACATTAAACAAAGGTATAGTCATCTTAATAGGGGATTCAATAAAACTACTGCTCATAACCGGTGGAGAAAACCAAGAAGTTATTTAAGCAACAAAATGTTTACTTATCTGGGTGACAAAGCAATGTAGCAATGGAAATCTAAAGACTACGAAAGCTCGCATGTATAGAGATTTTCTTTAAAAAATGTTTTCTCTTTTTTTTTTCTACATCAAATCCGCTTCCAGAAATCTGCATGAGATAATGTCGACCGGAGAGTTAATTAGCAAGACCTGCTCGGAATATGTTCGTCTGACCTTTCTGCACTGACTGGCGATATAGCAGTCAGGTGAACAGGAGCTAACACCAGTTCATTAATAGATGACTACTCTATGTCCTGAACCATCCTTACTTCAAAGCTCTATTCCGGTTTCACTTTCAAGCCCTTGTGGGAGTCCCAGTTCATGAACCAATTATCATTTGTCTGTATAATTAAACCCCCATCCTAAATGGAGTTGATCGTTATAGGTATAAGACAAAGTATTTGACCGCAAGTCGGTAACACATAAAGCTTAGTGTTATGAAGTGTGTGTGTTTATAAGTTGACCCTGGGAAGAGGTTAGCAATTGGTTGTGAATGATGTAACATAGGTGGCATTGTGGTCACTTGGTCTTGGTTAAGGGGGGCGACTCCTGAACGTGAGACAGAAAGGTTGTGTTATTCTAAAGAGTTAGATTTTGGTAAAGATGTTATTACTTAAGTTTACTAGAGTTATTTTCATCTTAGTTCAACTTCATTTCTTTTATATTATAATTAAAGTGTTATTTAGTTTTGTTCACAAAAGGAAGTTATTCAAGTTATTGGAATTTTTTTTTAGTTGTATACATCACGCCTAAAACGATTTAGCTGTCTACCAGCAGTCTGGCACAACCAACCGGAAACTGGTAACAACACAGAGATACAGTCACATTGTATCTATCAACTGTCGTAACAACGCTGACGTATAGATAGTCATAGCCCGAGTCCCGATAGCGATTACGTGATACGCCACCTAGTGTGCTGACTACTTTTGATTTCCTAAAGAAATAATACCGCAGTGAATTACGATAATGTGCAGAACAAAAAATTCTATTTGATATATGACGGATGGGTTTTGAACAATTATCATCGATAATATTTTTTTTTTATTTCACTTTTTAGATTTTATGAAGTTTGATGTCATCAACTACTAACCTTTGCCTTCTCTAAAAGCTTATATATAAAAAGCAAGCAAGCAAAATCTTTTTAAAATCTATTCTTATTAAATACATTCATTTATTCATTCTTTACTACATACGGAATTACTTTACGAGCCTTGCGTGTAGCGAAGTCATACAGTATATCCTAATAATTCTGTTTCCTACATAGATCACGCTCAATAGCTAGAATTATCAAATGTTTCAATCTATCTACGAGAATTGTTTACCTCAAATAATTCTTCATTATTTTGAAGCGCGAGAAGCTTCTTTCACTAGATTCCACAATTACGGGTATTGCATAATGCCGTTTTTTTTAATCGCGCGTAGGATTGGTAATTTCCATAATGAATGACAATTTGTGTCTATATATTTCAGGAGATTTGTATGAATTTTCAAAAGATTTTAAAAATTTCTGGGTATTTCCAGGACTTTTTTGTTTATTTTGCAATTTCAGGAGATTTACAGGAGCTCCTGGTTAATCGACAGGCCGCGGGAAATCTGTCATAAGTTATAAAATGGTTTAATTAAATAATTTATACACCTAGATGTCCTATAAAAGTGCGGGGTTTACTGCGGTTGCTTATTTTGCAGTGGCCTAAGGCCGGCCCTGCTAAATAGCGGCGTATGCTACTCCGCCGGTCGACTAGTATATATAATTTTCTTCACGGCTCAACAGTTTAGACAAGAAGAAGTAAAGGAAAAATCACTCTTTTATTTCTACAAGTCGGACTAGAGTAATTTTTGTGGATAAAAAAAAGAGGGGGGGGGGGGAGAACGAGTAATCTACTTTGTATTCACCCGTCACTAAATAGCAGGGCCGGACTTAACCATTGTGGGGCCCTATGCTAAACGGATTTCGCGAGCTAAATTTGGATAGATCACGATCAATAGCAAGAATTACCTAAGGTTTCAATCTATCTTCGAGAATTGTTGACCTCAAGTAATTCTTCATTAGTTTGAGGAACGAGAAGCTTTTTTCACCAGATTACATTATTACGGGTATTGCATAAAGTCGTTTTTTTTTTATCATGCGTAGGATTGGCGTTTTTCATATTGAATCACACCCCAAAAGGATAATTTTTTGTTTATATATTTCAAGAGTTTATTCTGAGTTTTCAAAAGATTTTAATAATTTCCGGAGATTTCCAGGACCTTTTTGTATATTTTACAATTTCAGGACATTTTCAGGAGCTCCTGATAATCAGGAGGCAGCGGGAAATCTGTTTTAAGTTATAAAATGGTTTTATTTAATAATTTACACCAATAGAGAAGCAAAACAGAACCCCCGTTGTGGTGCATAAGGACCGTTTTATTGGCGGACAACTACACGGCTGATGCAGAATAAACATTGGGAAGTTTCCCCTGATGAGTTCAAACATCGACCTCTCTTCCAGCCCGAGCTTCCTGGGATACGAGTCCTCGGTAATAGGGATGTAAAAATTTACATCTCCTTGGATCTTCCCAAGACAGAACAGTTTGTTCCAACAGGGAGACGGAGGCAAGCTTCCTTGATTTCCAAGAGTCTTAGACTCAGCTCTTAGGACAATTACGAAGAAAAAAAAAAGAATTTCCCTGACTGGAAAAAAGGTAAATATGAGATGAGATAATGAAGGAATGTCCTAAGCTGATAAAATAAAACAAAAAATTTCGTGTGAAGGTGTCGGACAACTTATGGCCATCAATTCATGTCACGTATAACTTATTTATGAGAACGTAGACTTGGTAGTAACAAGTATAAATATAAAAGAAATATTTCTTAATTAAATTGGAAGATTTTTTGGAGCCAGAAATAGTACATAAATTTGAGAGAAATGAAGATTAACTTTGTCCAGGACTCAAATCCGAACCAAAACTAAAAAAAAAATTGGCCTGAAAAACACACTGACCACACAGACATAACAATGTATTCTCCAGATTCAAACAAACGAATATTTTCAATGGATGGTTTTGACTAGTTTCTCCACCATATTTAAATTTTGCCTGTCTTGAGAATGCAGAGATGTTCAATTCTAGGAAACAAAAACTCCCACTTCCGGTTTTCATCCACCCACACATCTTGTCGCTCTATATCCAAGTTTATACCATCTAGAAACATGTTTTCATTTATTCAAATATCATGTCACCATACTTGTTACATATAAATAAATTACTTAGTGTTCTGGTTATTATCGTAAGTGTATCTCTAGCACTAAAATCTACAGTATAAATGCTTTAAAAAATCCAAAAAAGTAATCTTCAGACGTAAACTGTATCAAATATATCTTACTTAAATCACAGAAATGTGTCACATGACCAAATCACGAGGCAGTCCGACATTTATCGATTGAAAGATGTCTCAATAGTGTTTAAGGTGAGTATCAATTTACTCCAAAGAGTGGGGAATGACACCACGCTTCCGTTTCTTTCCCTCAACATTTTATTTTAATTACAAAATTATTTTTTTTTTATATTCATTTATTACTTTTTTTTTGTCATTTAATTTTAATATCCATTTTCTATACTTTACATTAATTGTGTTTGTGTGTGTGAGAGAGAGAGATAGTATGAAAGAGAGAGAGAAATAGGAGAGAGAGAAAGACAGAAATAATGATAAAGATACAAAAAGAAATAAGGTCAAACGCCTAAAAAAATTACAAAAATAAATAAATAAAGAGATTGTGGAATTTCGAAAAAAACAGTAATAACCTAGTTATATCTTCTGAGACTCAATAAATATTAAAATTTATTTTGAAATTGTCATTTCATCAGGATTAATATTTTTTTTTCAATTTATTTGGGGCTAACTTTGAATGCCAGACTTGAGTTTACAGACGTGGGAGGGAGGGGAGAGGGGGAGGACTGTCGCAAACGTTCTCAGCCCAATAGCCCACCCACAGTTCTTCCCCTTTGCTTATTTGTTTATAAGTACAGCGCGTCCTTCACCTTAAAGCCTGTTTAGTGCACTCCGGTCCAAACCTTCGTGGATGGGAGACGTTGGTGGCGTTCATCCGTCACAATTCAGCTTGAGTCAACGCCAAATAGAATTTCTTTGCGACATTGAGATTGGAACTCGATCCCCCTCCTCAGGGTAGCCCCTGAGTTCACCAAACTCTAATGGGCACGTGACATACGATGGTGACGTAACGGCTGTTAGTCGTTTTGTCGGACGCAGAAACAGATCAGCTTCACATCATCTGCCCCCATAAATAGCAGGGTCTGAAAGGGATGCTTTCATTTGACTTTTGTCAAAACATTCACAACGCTTTCTTTCGCTACGCCTAAACAAAATAAATCATTTTCAACACTTGAATATTTGTACTCATGTTGTGAACATAGAATTTAGAAAACAAACTATGTAGAGGACATAGCATTTAGAGTACATAGAATTTAGAGTACAAAGAATTTAGAGGACATAGAATTTAGAGTACAAAGAATTTAGAGTACAAAGAATTTAGAGGACATAGCATTTAGAGTACATGGAATTTAGAGTACAAAGAATTTAGAGTACATATAATTTAGAGGACATGGAATTTAGAGGACAAAGAATTTAGAGTACATATAATTTAGAGTACATAGAATTTAAAGGACATGGAATTTAGAGGACATAGAATTTAGAGGTCATAGAATTTAGAGGGCACAGTATTTAGAGGGCATATAATTTAGAGTACATATAATTTAGAGGACATGGAATTTAGAGGACATAGAATTTAGAAGGCATAGAATTTAGAGGGCATAGTATTTAGAGAACAAAGACTCACTTTCTAAACGTGTGTTGTCCTAAAAGTGGCTAAATATTTTTTTTATTAGTTCTTATCTTCAGTCAGACGTCACGCGACAGAAATAAAGTGGATCAAGTTCGGGCTGCAAATCAAATTACATTTTACAAAGTGATTCGCATTTCATATTAGCGGAACAATACAAAAAAAATATAATAAGATTGTTTTATTTTTAAAGAAATTCGTGTCCAATTTTGTCAACAAAAGAGCAGAAACGTTAATCACGCCTCCGTCAAGGGTGATAAGTTAATATGCAAGACATTCTATTTAAAGAGAGACTTTGTCTGGGTTTATATTTCTGATGTACATCTAGGTATCTACAGTTTCCGGATCACGTGCTCAAGAAGTAAACTCAACTTTTAAAACAAAAAACGTGAAAAAATGTATATGTTGGGATTTATTAGCGGCCCCCGGAAGGGGAAAAGACGCTATTAGTTTTGTGTGAAATGCCTGTCCGTCGGTCCGCCTGTCCGTCCGTCCCGTTTATATCTCGTAAACTAGAAAAGATATTGAAAATCAAACATCACAATATTTTAGAACATTTAAAGTTCTAATGCAACGGCTACTGTTTTCTTTTCTGAAAGCGAAAAATATAATTTTTAAAATCACGTACGCAAGCAGTTTTTACATAAAAATACACCACTTTTACGACTATTAACTATTAAACACTCAAACACTTGAGGCTCTTTATTAGGGGAGACGGCAGTTTTTCATATATTTATCACATTTATGCAAAAGGTTCTAGATTTTTTGTCAAAAAGTTTTGTATTTTTATTTGTATTGTTAAGTTATGTAAGTTCTGTTATACTAACCACTATATTTACACATAAACAAATGTTTACTTTTTTTTAAAGATAAAAAAATCTATTTAGTATGCATTATAAGTTAGAAATAATAAGAAACGAATAGTAATCTTGTAAACTGCATTTTCTTGCCTTTTATTTTATTGTTCTTTTATTTATTTTTTTTTATTATTTTTTTTTCTTCGAAAATGTTTTTTTTTCTTGAGGATTCGAATAAGAGATTGAGCCTTTTCAAAACAATTACATCTTTTATAAGACATCAGTTAGGCCAGGGGAGGCGCGGTGGCTGAGCGGTAAAGCGCTTGGCTTCCGAACCGTAGGTCCCGGGTTCTGATCCTGGTGAAGAGTGGGATTTTCAACTTCGAAATCTTTGGGCGCCATTGAGTCCACCCAGCTCTAATGGGTACCTGACATTAGTTGGGGAAAAGTAAAGGCGGTTGGTCGTTGTGCTGGCTACATGACACCCTCGATAACCGTAGGCCATTCTGGACTAGCCAGCTTAAAACTAATCGGTCTCAGAACTAATCCTGGCCCGATGCTGCGCTGTTTTGTTTCTACAGATATATAGGATGTAATGATTATTAAATTATTAAATTATAAATGATCTGACTATATGGTCATCGAAACCTGAAAATTTCGGATTTATTGTTTCATTATGGCAATAAACACTCAGAAACTTGCCAATGACATGATCAGTTAACCAAAAAATAGCTCAAAGGTTTCTTTGGTTGCAATAATACTTGTTATATTTGAACCGATCAACATCTTAATGTCCAAGGAAAACAACAAACACATAAACAAGCAAACAAAAAACAATTTAAACTTAGAGATTGTCAAAGAGCTCGGAAAGAAAAAGAAAGGGAAACAAAAAAGTAAAAATCGATTGTAACACGAGTTTTACATCCAGAGTTATCGTTCGCTAACAATGAAATCCCCCCAGGCGATCCGTGGACTTAACGAATACCAGCAGTCGTCATTTATCGCTATTTACATTGTTAACATTGCGTGTAAAGCTAAACCTTTGACAATAGCTTTACGGGAAGGCGTACGTTTTTGTACAGATATCTTTTTATGGAGTATCAGCCTTCAAAGTGAAGTTGATGTAATTATACTGGTGGTAGTGGAAAGGGGGGGTGGTCTCTAAAGCTAAGAGCCTTAGGAGAATCCAAAGCTGACTGAGAATGCGTCATTTGTTGTATTAAGTCTTGGCTTGCGATGCCAAACCTTCTGAAGTCATACTAAAGTCATTCTGGAGTCATTCTGAAGTCATTCTGAAGTTATTCTGAAGCCATTCTGGAGTCATTCAGGAGTCATTCTGAAGTCATTCTGAAGTCATTCTGGAGTCATTCTGAAGTCATTCTGGAGTCATTCTGAAGTCATTCTGAAGTCATTCTGGAGTCATTCTGAAGTCATTCTGGAGTCATTCTGAAGTCATTCTGAAGTCATTCTGGAGTCATTCTGGAGTCATTCTGAAGTCATTCTGAAGTCATTCTGGAGTCATTCTGGAGTCATTCTGAAGTCATTCTGGAGTCATCCTGGAGTCATTCTGAAGTCATTCTGGAGTCATTCTGGAGTCATTCTGGAGTCATTCTGAAGTCATTCTGGAGTCATTCTGGAGTCATTCTGGAGTCATTCTGAAGTCATTCTGAAGTCATTCTGGAGTCATTTTGGAGTCATTCTGGAGTTATTCTGAGGTCATTCTGAAGTCATTCTGAAGTCATTATAAAGTCATTTTGAAATCACTCGGAAGTCATTCTGAAGTCATTCTGGAGTCATTCTAGGTGCGAAGAGCTCCTGTTCCATGCCTGTTGGCTGGATAAATCTTTTCCAGAGATCAATCTCGATAAAAAAAAAGTCAGGTGTGTATTCTCTAATGTGTTGGGACAATGGACAATAGTATTCCTTGTGGTATCTCCTGAAACATAATCAGGAACATCTAATGAACAACATTACACATTATCTTAACGGAATGATCGAAACAGACGGCGCATGGGCCACACCCATAATCTTTATCTTAAGCATTAGGTTCATCAAGAACATGATAACCTGAGCAGATGAAACCATCCCATGTATCACAAAGTAACAAATTAATAATTTAATAATAAAGGAAAATTTCAAACTCTTCTCTACCCCCCCAGACTTAAGGAGAAGCCATCAACAATAATGCCTGAGATTATCATTGCCCCTCTGGGTATTGGCAGAAGGAATCATATATCTTACAGAACTATAGAGAACTCTAATAATGGTATTTCTAGTTTCACTACAAAATTCGAATCATTAAGTTCGAAATTTAAAAAAAAAATCTTCTCCATACAAATGTGCTCAAAAGTAAAGTAGCAATCATACATAAAACACTGAACCATAATCTTCAAATACAAAAACAAAATTTAATAAAATACTCTGAAAGACACAAAGATAAAGGCACATTCCTCGTCCCATATGCTAGGACAAATTTGTACAAATACTCCTTTTTCCCTAGTGCTATTAGAGCATGGAATGGGTTGCCTGAGCTAGCCAGGAAAACCAGTGACTTGACAGAATTTAAGTCATTGGTTAATATGCATGACTAAATGCATGACGCGTAGGACGTAATCATCTTCTTTTTTGAAGTAACGTCTGTATTATATAAGATAAGATAAAAGGAATTTACACCATGCTTCTGTTTAAAAAGCAGTATAATCAGGGCCGGATATAAGTATGTAGAGGACCCGGGGCAGGTTGGGTTTTTTTTCTGAACGCCCCTACAATTTCTTGAAAGCTTTAATAAAGATCCAATTATGAATGAAAATACTTATATCTAAAAGCAAGCTATATTTTAGAAGAAAGAAATAGAGCTTTTATAAATTTAATCTCATTATCCTTTTTAAAAAAATATTATAATATGCATATGTTTTTGAGTTTGAGGAGATAAAGTCCTTGTGTGTGTGTGTATACTGTTTTAAATGTAGTTACAAGACGTACCGAAAAGCACAAATCTGTATGCATAAAACGGTCAAGCTGACTCAAGTTCCCTTTTTAGACCTTGTGATTTATAGGGCAGATGATGTAAATGAAATCTGGTACTGTGCCTACGCCTAACGAGGGTGTCATGTGGTCAGCACAACAACCAACCGCCTTTACTTTTTCCAACTAATGTCAGGTACCCATTAGAGCTGGGTGCATTCAGAGGCGCCAAAAGATCTTGAAATTAAAAAATCCCAGTCTTCACCTGGATTCGAACCTAGGACTGCCGGTTCAGAAGCCATACGCTTTACCTCTCACTCCTCCTCCCCCCCCCCTATTTTTCTCAAACAATTGTATTTTATGTTACTATCTTGTTTTTCAAAGATCACCACTTGCCGCTTCTCCTATGAGAATATAGAGCCCTACAAACCCAAATCAACAACCCTTGATATAGATCTCGGTACCTAGAAATAGTTTCGCCTTTCTGTTCTGAGCTATCAAGTAATACGAAGACGATCCGTGATATTTCTGTTTACCTCACCTAATGCTTCATAGTAATTTTTATGGACGACGCGAGGGCATTGCGGACAAGTTCTATTAGTGGAACTAACATCATTAATTCATTATTTAATTAGACTGATATATGAAATTGGAATTTTTCCCACACGGGCTGAACCACTTTGATTTTAGCTGTAGTATAAGTGTGTTTCTGGGACACACATATGTATGGTGTCTTGTTTTTTTGAGTTTCAGACGTCCTTTGGTTCTAATTACTTTTTATTTTGGGTTAGTTTCAAAATATATAGTTCGTCCAACGTGGTTCGATGATGACCACTTTTGTCATCCAGGGAGCTGAGGGCTTTGTACTTAGGGTTTTGTGCCTTCTCATGTGGCTGGTGAGACCTATGTGAGTCCTAAATGTTCGTCTGTACACTGGGCAGGTTATTACAGCTGAAGCTAGTGTCATTAGCCTTGCTTTTCTTCTCTGGCGTTTTTCTTCTGCCAGCGCTGTTCTCTTTTCCTTAGCAACCTGTGCGCCAGTTTTCACAGCACGACGTCATGATGCTCTGTCATGTGCTTCTGTCTCCCAGGTGGCTGGGTTTATGCTGAACGCCTTCAGAGAAGCTTTGAGAAGCGTTTTCTTTACCGCATTGCGAGCGCTTTCCTTCCCTTAATTGACCATACAGGAGTCGTTTAGGGATGCGGCGGTCTTCCATTCTGCAGACGTGTCCTGCCCATCGCAGCTGGGACTGCATCAGGATTGTGTGGATGCCTTGCAGACCCGCTCTTCAAAGGACCTCAGTATCTGGTATTTTTTTCTTGCCACTTTTATATTTATTGACAATTTACACATCTACATCTTATTTGAATAATAATAATCAAAGCATACAATTTTTTTAATGCTTTTGAATCTCGAAATTACAAAGTAAAGACAGTTCAAATTAAAATTGTATAGGTTCTAATAAATGAGACATTTTAATATGTATTCGCCACACGGTGCGTTGAAACGGTTGAATTTTTTTCAGAGCATTGAATCATCGTTTTATTTAAATCTGTTTCTGTCTAAAACAGTCCTACAAGAGGTTTCTCTTAACATAAAGATAATCTTAATGCCAAATAAAGTCATATTTAGGCTAATTTTTCCTCGATTGTCTTAATTCGTATCGGCCCGTACCCTCTCCTTACTTTATTTCAAATAATTTGATTTGCTTATTATTTACAAAGCTTCTATCAACTTACTCTGTCTGTCTGTCTGTCTTGTACAATTTGTGTACACGTTATTTCTCAACACATAAAATATGGTCTACTACCAGAAAGCCAGTGCGGCTTCAGAAAAGAGCGGGGAACCATTGACATGATCTTTGCAGCAAGGCAGCTCCAGGAAAAATGCCAAGAACAAAATGCTGACCTGTTCTCAATATATGTCGACTTAACAAAGGCATTCGACACTGTTAGCAGAGAAGGACTCTGGAAGATCATGTCAAAGTATGGCTGTCCACAAAAATTCATAACCATGGTGAGACTATTTCATGATGGCATGAAGGCTCGTGTCCAAGAAAGTGGAGAACCATCAGAGCCCTTGGAAGTATCAAACGGGGTAAAACAAGGCTGTGTCCTAGCACCTACACTGTTCAGTATCATGTTCTCCGCTATGCTGACAGATGCATTCACAAATAGAGAAAACAACGGGATAAATATATCATACAGATTTGATGGTGGCCTATTCAACCCGAGGCGGCTTAAAGCAAAATAAAAAACAAATGCAGCAGTAATCAGAGACTTGCTATTTGCTGATGACTGTGCCCTAAATGCCTGCTCTGAAAACGATCTGCAGAGCATCGTCAGTGACTTCTCAAGAGCATGCTCAGACTTTGGCCTTACCATCAATACGAACAAGACTGAAGTCTTATATCTACCTGCTCCTGGAAAAGCCTACTCGGATCCAAGCATTACTATAAATGGACAGGATATAAACGCAGTGGACAAATTCACATATCTTGGCAGCACACTCTCCAGAAATGGAAAAATTGATAGTGAAATCGACCTGCGTATCGCCAAGGCCAGTGCATCCTATGGCAGACTGTCAAAAAATGTCTGGAACAGCCGTGGTATCACCACAAACACCAAGCTAGGGGTCTATAGAGCCGTCATCCTCCCTACATTGCTCTATGCCTCAGAAACATGGACAGTGTACAGTAAACATGCAAAGAGACTAAACCGCTTCCACATGACATGTCTGAGAAAAATACTAAATGTCAAATGGCAAGACAAAATACCAGATACAGAAGTCCTTCGAAGAGCGTGTCGGCAAAGCATCCACACAATCCTGATGCAGTCCCAGCTGCGATGGGCAGGTCACGTCTACAGAATGGAAGACCACCGCATCCCAAAACGACTCTTGTATGGCCAACTAAGCGAAGGAAAGCGCTCGCAAGGTGGGCAAAGAAAGCGCTTCAGGGACACCCTCAAAGCTTCTCTGAAGGCGTTCAGCATAGACCCTGGCACCTGGGAGACAGAGGCACACGACAGAGCATCATGGCGTCACGCTGTGAAAACTGGCGCACAGGTTGCTGAGGAAAAAAGAACAACGCAGGCAGAAGAAAAACGCCAGAAAAGAAAAGCAAGACAAACGACACTAGCTCCAGCTGGAATAACCTGCCCAGTGTGCGGCCGAACATTCCGGGCTCACATAGGTCTCACAGCCACATGAGGAGGCATAAAACCCCAGTGCAAAGCCCTCAGCCCCCTGGATGACAAAGTGGTCATCATCGAACCACGATGGACGAACTATATATATATATATTTCTCACACAGTCACTTAATCAAAAAAAAAATCCAATAAGTAAATAAATTATTGATAATTTATCATTTTGTTTCGTATCGACTAAAGGAAATAAATGCTAGTTATTGAGAGATGTGACTGTATATATAGAGTCATTCCGATTATTACTTTTTGTACAAGTTTTTTCTATCACTTCCTATTCTTGGATCAAGTTGAAATTTTAACTAATTATTCATAGCTGATGACAATATCAATCAAAAAAGTAACCAGCTATTTAATCAGTTAATTATGATTAATAATTTAGTTTTATATAGAAAAAGAGCTATATTCCTACACTATTGAGATATACAGCGGTGATTTTGAGTTTTTTCCCCTTAAAAGGAGCATTTTCTTTTAATTAGCTTATTAATAGACGTCAGAAGAATGTGTTTGTGCATCGAAGATTGAAATTAAACGATTTGTGGTGGGGCTCCATCCTGAACAACGCAACAACATGCATAGCTACAGAGCCGGATCTTATAAATAAAGGTAGGTCAGGTCACCAACAGTTATATTTACAAACGACTTTAGTAAAGGCGGACCTGGTCAGAAGCAAGACATTGGTTTAAAAAGGGTAACTAGATTTTTCCTTAATAGCCTATCACATAGGGCTACACTAAGATCAATACATGAAACATTATTTAGTGTATCTCTTTGTGTTAAAAATGTACTTTACATGTATATTGGACAAAGAATAAATTCACTTACATAGGAGAATTTTCGCACTAGAGGTTATTCACAGTAACCTGCTCTTCTTTCTACACTTATTTTTTAATTCGATTTCCACGATGATAAGAAAAAACAAGGTTACAAAAGACAGTTTGTGTGGAAACACAAACTCAAAATCGGCTCCCCGAAGTGGTCCACCCAGGCAGGCTTCAATATTTTCAGAAAGAACATCCGAATGAAATTATATCTAAGACGAGAGATAAGAATGGAGAAAGAAGGTTAACAGATCTTGTGTAGTGCCCCAACGGTCCAGCAGATCAAAGGATAGGTGAAACTGAATGTAAAATTAGATGTGAACCCGGCCTAACTAGTTCCCCTTTCAAACCTTGTGGTCTATAGGGCAGATGATGTAAAGTTCATTTGTTTTTGTGGCCTACGGTTAACGAGGGTGTCATGTAGCCAGCACAACGACCAACCTTTACTTTTCCTCAACTAATGTCAGGTACCCATTAGAGCTGAATGAACTCAGAGAGGCGCCGAAAAATTTTAAAGTTGAAAATCCCAGTCTTCACCAGGATTCGAACCCGGGACCCCGGATGCACCAAAAAATACAACAACTCCATTTTCTGAACATCTCCAGTGTATGTATGTAATTATATCCTTTATCCCCTACAGCTTTTTATCCAATATTTGAATTTTTTTTTTTTGGTTTTACTCTATTTGATCCTCACTAGGTCGTCTCAAATTTCTTATCGACTCCAGACGGTAATTGTGCAGACCTTGAAATAAACACGGGCAGAAATCTCGGAGATTTGAATGTAACAGAAAAATGTTTGCTTATTTCTTGCCGTATTGCTCAGCAAGAAAGATGTTCATTATTTCTGTATAAGTTTAACGTAGACTTTTCAAGAGTCACAGCGAATTTTAAGGAACGCTTATTTATGTCTTACAGGATGTATTGTATTGATTTTTTTTGTCTATTATGTAGACATTCCTGATTTCATTAAGCAATCGTAAGCAAACAACATTGACCCACATGTTTCACTATCTCTTCTATACAACTGACGACCTAATTTAAACTAACAATGGTTATCACGTGACATTTTTTTTCCCATTATTTCATCGATGTATCCTTTCCTTTTGGTAAATGTCGTGCTTTTAATCAGAATGCTAAGTTAAGCTTACAAATAGTTTTGTATTTTTGTGTTCTGAGAGTTGAGCTGCAAAGATTTTCCAGATAGAATTTAAACAACTTGAAAACAGGGGCCTAACAATATAGTTTATAAAAATATCAAGAAACCTTTAACTAATTTTTCAATCAAAGAAAGAATCTGGAAGTGATAGGATTGTTGACACTTTATTTTATGTTTGTGTACGTTCCTCTTTCAGACCTTGCAATCTATAGGGCAGAGTTCAATTTATTAACATTTTGAAATACTTATTAACGTTCCTATTGATCTATCTATACTCAAATGGTTTAGAATGTATGGTCCACTTTCTAAAAGAATCCAAGATCATGTAAATAAGTAGATGGCTGACAGTACACATGAATCACTATAAATCTAAACTCAGTTTTTACCTAGATACAGACATTAAAGTCAATTTCTCCTAAGAAAAGATGACAACAACTGAGCTAGGCAGGCCTTAGAGTGGACCCCCCCCCCAGGGCACAAGACGTAGACGAAGACGAGAAAGAACATGGTGGCGCAGTGTACTAGAAGAAGCCGGCCGATTTCTCATCCTGGCCATGGGTAAAAGCCTTTCCTTCATCAAGAGGTCCATAATAGGGAACGGGACGTTCTCGGACCTTAGGGACATTTGATTCAGGACATGAAATCTGGAAAGCCTTTAAAGGACTATCAAAGATAACGTAAACAGAAGCATTATTTTTTTTTTGACTCAGGTCCACTGTTCAATGAGGAACGAGGATGGATGATGACAGAACAGAGCGTATTAAGACAGCGCAAGATAATACTTAAATATAACTTTAAAAAAAAATTGGGCTTGGTTCCAACACAAATGATAAAAACGTAGAAATTTACAACTTTAGTTTGGCGTTAAAGTAAACCAGTGGCTGCCTTGTCACGTTAAAGTAAACCAGTGGCTGCCTTGTCACGTTAAAGTAAACCAGTGGCTGCCTTGTCACGTTAAAGTAAACCAGTGGCTGCCTTGTCACGTTAAAGTAAACCAGTGGCTGCCTTGTCACGTTAAAGTAAACCAGTGGCTGCCTTGTCACGTTAAAGTTTCTTCTCTGAAGAAACGCCCGAAACTCATGAAATACTAAACCTAATTCCAGAAATGGGACTAGTAGAATGAGTAACAAATACTCTGAAACAGACAGACACTACTTATCTTATTTAAGTCCCTTAAAGTGAAATCATACTCATTATCAATTTTGCAACATGTAATAGGAACGAAATTGAAAGTCAAATTGATCCTACATAAACAGTAAAGCTACCATGTCGTTTCTCAAGGTATTATAGAATCTACCTCGATGTTATAGAAGGATCCCAGGTATCACATATAAAGACCACATCGCTAACGTAGAGATTAGAAACAGGATCACAGCGGCGAGTGGGCCCCATGGCGACCTGCTAACAAGTGCCAGATAGCGCAAACTGAATCTTTATGGCCATATCACATCAGGGCTCGCAAAGACCTTCCTTCGCGGAACAGGACCAGGAAAATGAAAAAGTGGTAAAAGCGATAGGGAGACAGCATACATGTCATTGTTAGAGATTCTATCCAAGGCAAAAGACAGAGTAATGGAGAGAAATGGAGAAAGACGTTCATCAGATCATGTGTGGTGGCCCAACGGTTTAACAGGCTAAGCGTCACGTGAAGGGGAAGGTAACTTATGTTGTGTCAACATCAAATCAACTTCGAGTATGACCAAATGACAGGAAAGCTCAAAAAAGATTTTTTCACAATGTAACCAAACCCATTGGCCGCCTGGAGTTTTGTGGGTTAACATTAACATAAGACCTACTTTTTATCGCTGTAACTATATATTGAACTATGGGAAAATAGGTGGAGGGGGAGTTTACCATCAATGAAATGTTTTCCATCCAAAGTAACTGTAAAGAGTTGTAGGAATCATTTGCTCTGAATGTGGGCACGCCATGACCTACAACGGCCGGATGTGCCATATGCCACTGACAAACTCCAACCTCGTGTTTAAAACTCGGTCATAAAACAACTCTGTGACCTACTGGCCCTGGATGACCTTATTAAAATGAAACGAGTTAGGTAGAGAGGTCATGTCCTTCTAAAGAACGAAACGAGCAATGTATATTTTTCTAAATACTTTTTTTTTTTAAATCAAAGCTTTAACAAGGGAATAAAACATTCAGTCTTATATCTCAATACTGCGAGATTTATCTCCCTTTTCTAAATAAAACAACATTGGTTAATTACCACTAATTAATTAGCTAATCGGCTACATTTTTTTGATTAATTAATGTATTGTCTTCGACATTGGATTATTGTTCAAAGTTTCAACTTGATCCGAGAATGGGAAGCTGGAGAAAGAATGTGTACAGAATGTGTCCCAGACAGACCGAGTGATTACATAAAAGTACATTGTAAGGATGGACTTGGATTAACAATAGCAGTCCTTGATCACATGAATCGCAACTTAACAGAAAAGTCTGCGAATGATCCATACAAGTTATGCTCATTAGACTAGGTTACTTAAAAACAAGAATATTTGTGTTTTTTTTTTTGTCATGCCAGTTTTGGATTTTAAAATTATCATGTACGAAATTTCCACTCGATATGTTACCAAAAAAAATTATTCAAATTTCCAGCCATGACGAAAGAGTGGGCTGACATTGGGGATCGAAGAGAAACAAAGCTCAATATCATAGAAATAGGAGTTGATTTTTTTCTCCAAGAGAAGCATTTCTAATTTTTCCTCCTGTATTAAAAAGTATCTATAAAACACATGAATAGCGTTGCACTTTTTCAATCGAATAAGAGAACTCTTATAAGATTAGGTCTAGAAAAAAAAAATTGTAGAAACATAAATGAAATCTGATTTCAAATTTTGTTTAGTATTTTTTAAGTAGTAAAAAAGAAACTTCTTGACGGATTTCACACAACAAAGAGCTTAAAAAGAAAATATATAAATGACTCACAAAAAATTATAGCTACAAGCCATTATTGATTCTATTTCATTTGGGCAATGGGTTGCCTTGTGTAAAGACAGAATAGAAATGAAGAAATGAAAGTAGAATCTTTAAACTGGAACAGCAATACTTTTCTACCATATGGTGGTGTGTACAAGTTTGTGAATGTAAGACATAGTGCGTGGGTGTTGAAGTACAAGCGAAACACAAGTGACATTTGAGTCACTGACATGTACACAACTGTCACTCAATGTGTTCTGAAGTGTTTCTCACACTGTCCTCCTCCTCATAGTGCACATAGGTGTCCCTCGCATAAGTGTTCCTCCTCCTCGTAGTTCACATAGGTGTCCCTCTCAGAGAACATAAGTGTTCCTCCTCCTCGTAGTGCACATAGGTGTCCCTCTCAGAGAACATAAGTGTTCCTCCTCCTCGTAGTGCACATAGGTGTCACTCTCAGAGAACATAAGTGTTCCTCCTCCTCGTAGTGCACATAGGTGTCCCTCTCAGAGAACATAAGTGTTCCTCCTCCTCGTAGTGCACATAGGTGTCCCTCTCAGAGAACATAAGTGTTCCTCCTCTTCGTAGTGCACATAGGTGTCCCTCTCAGAGAACATAAGTGTTCCTCCTCCTCGTAGTGCACATAGGTGTCCCTCGCAGAGAACATAAGTGTTCCTCCTCCTCGTAGTGCACATAGGTGTCCCTCGCAGAGAACATAAGTGTTCCTCCTCCTCGTAGTGCACATAGGTGTCCCTCGCAGAGAACATAAGTGTTCCTCCTCCTCGTAGTGCACATAGATGTCCCTCGCAGAGAACATAAGTGTTCCTCCTCTTCCCAATGTACATTAGTGTCCCTCGCAGAGTACATAAGTGTTCCTCCTCCTCATAGTGTACTTTAGTGTCCCTCCTCCCAGTGTACATAGTGTCCCTCCCAGTGTACATAAGTGTTTCCTTCTGTCTGCGATATGACACGACGAAGAGAAGGCGCAGATCAACTCAAATTTATTTTAAATTTACGTAATCCAGGGATGAACAGAATCATCAAGTAAATACTGTAAATCCTTCAAAAGTGAGCCTTGTTACTTGCTTAAAAGTTATCTTATTTGTTTGTTTTAAAACGGATTCGCGTCTTATAAGGAAAAGGTCGAATGCGTAAAAACAGTTTAAATAAATTAAAAGTGTTTTGTAGTAGAGTTGAGATCCCCCCGGCATTGGAAGCTGAGAGTTAAACAATACGCTAACGGAGAAGGCCCAAATCTAAACTGTGTTGAATTGTTTCGAAATGTGTACGTTTTAACTTTGAGCTATCAGAGAGTGGGGCAGGATCGTAGAAAATTCTGTGTATGTATATGTAGTTCTATTAGAGCTCTATCAACAATCAATTCCGAGTAAAAACTTAACAAACCAAACTTGTTTAAAAATAGAATAATAATTGAAAACAAGGGAGGCAATTCTTGTTTGATTGAGCACTTTATGGTGCGTGGACCGTATGATGTCGAACTAAATGAACGAAACTAAGACAAGTAAATGTAGGTCAAGATAATTTCTGACATTAGTTTCTGGACGTAGCTGGGCATCATTAAGAGAAACATTTTGTTTATCGATCTAAGAGCATTCAGTTCATCTGTGTTGTTTTTTTGTTGTTGTTGTTTTTTAAATATTTTTCCCCATCAGAAATCTATAACTCACAAAATAAAGAATTGCTCAGAACAAAATTTCGAAATACATTTAGCTATTTATTTTACAATATCACGACAAAGAAAAGAAATGTATAAAGTTGCACAACCATAACAAGTATGGAAGATTCTGCTTAATTTATTTACATAGCTCTGAAGAATTAAAAGCTGTAGAATATCTCATGTATGTCTTTGCGGAAGCTAGTGCGTACTAGCCATGAAGTCGAGATGCTACAGAAGGATAGCGAGTCTGACTACATCACAAATGAGGAAATCCAAAAAAGGAATCACAAGGCAATGGGACCCTAATCTGACCAAGACAACAAACACGTAAAAATGTACAGCTCTATCACAAGATCCAGAGGTTCGCAGAGATCTTTCCGCAGGGAACAGAACCACGAAAGAAAGGAGAGGCCTGTCAATGAAAGAGACTATCCTGGCAGAAGACAGAGAGTACTGAAGAGAGATGGTCCACTTGTGGTGCCTAAAATGGTGCAAAAGACAATGGGACAGATGAAGGCGAAGGTCGCATAGCGAGCAGCTAAAGGCGCATTGGTTGGAACTGTAATGTGAAACAGATGATCACAATAGGAATTAATTATAATATAGGTTGTATTTGCCGGAAGTGGTAATGGATGTAAGCACTCCACTACCTATAAAATGCTTCCTAATGGAATGCGTCTCAAATAGCCTCTGACAACCAGTCCAACTCCTGGCCATCACATGTCCGGCGGAATTGTTCTCACTAACAGCAGAAGGGACAAAGGCGAGTAACTGGCGCCTTAACCAGTAAGCTTCGGGCAGGAGGGGCTCGTTAGCCATGGCGGCTACCCACCTAAGAGAAGGAAAACTCTGAATCAATCATGGGAAAGGCTTCGGGAGTCAACCCTGAGTAAAAATCAGGAGCTGGCGACCCTAAGGCAATTTGCAGTAACCAGTGCTACACCCTGTCAGAACCTGCGGCAGATTTTTTTAGGAACCTTATTATAACAAGAAAGAGAGTACGGACGAGTTAAAAGTACATGTAAACATAAGAACGACAACCGATACAGAATATAATTTTCATAACAACTTGAAAATTAAACTTTTTATCCTTCGTTTAAAACAAATAACATTATTTAATATGCATATTTTAGTAACCAAATAACTATTTTTTTTTAGGTTTGGCGCAATGGAATAAATCCGGAGTATATTACAAACTACGAGTACACTAGACGCGGATACTTTTTAACCACGACAGTGTTGCCAACTGAAAGATTTCAAGTATTGTCGGTAAAAATACGAAAACGAAGACCGACAGCAAAAACGTAAGTTGCTGACACGTCGAAACAAGAATAACAAGATTTTTTTTCTCTGTTTGGGGGGGCCCTTTCTTGTGGAGTTCCCTGGGCTGTAGCACCATTTCCGCTAGGACGTAATGATCTTCAGTTCTGGAGTAACGTCTGAAGCTTTATAAGTTAACATTTTAAGTCAAGAGTTTAACTCTTTATCTCCGTAATTATTTTCCACGCTCTGATAGAATTGTTCTTTTTCTTGTAAATTCTACCCTGTTATGATAAAACGTCAGTAACATCTTTGTTTGTAATCAGAAAACGTTACTTTTGGTATAGAATTATAGGAGAATGCATGCTCTTTTTATAAAACACAAAAAATCATGTTAATAAAATCATAAATTCATTTAGTTTAATTGGGTACATTCAACGATGGTATCGTTAATTAGGAGAGAAAGAGTTAATTAGTACGATGCACTGACCTGTAAAACACATTAGAAAGTCCACCAAGTTCAAGGCCATTACAAACACATTCGTCGGGGACCTCAGGCGCCGGTTTCTGATGAAGACAAACAGGCAGAGACCGTTGCTGAAGGAGCCGACCACGAAGGTGAACCCAAGCATGCAGGCAATGAAAGTAAACCCAGCATCGCTCAGGGGGATGAAGTGCCTGCCCTCTGTGGCGTTGTCTGCTAGCATGTCGGTCGTGACCACACTACCTATGGTTGTTGCATCTGTAAGCACTGACCTCGGCCCTCCAGCGGCCTTTGACGACTGCAGCAAGGTCATTATGAACAGGGGGCAGTTTGCGGTCACAAAATGGTAATGGGCTTTAAGAAGGCTTCATTATAATAAATGCCTGAAATAAACGAAATGAGTAAAATGGCATTATTAAACTTAGCAGATAAAGCCAGGATTAAGAAAAACAAAACATGTTCATAAAATGGCATTTTCTCTAGATTCCAATGGACATTTCCTTTTCAGATTTTGTTTGTCGAGATTGGCGTTTTCTTTACAATGGAATGGTGTGGTTAAAACATTTTTATATTTTCAAAATTGTATGTTCTGATGACGCCAAAGTCCTATGTCTGCAGAAGATATTCGTCTAGGTTAAGACATACTAGAATACCACTTAACGAATGAAAATATTTTTAATCCTCAAGTAGAAATCGTGAAAAGATTGAACAAGCACTTTAAATCAAGCAATAATACGCATTATAATCCAAATTATAATTTTAAAAAGTTGACTTGACATTACGCTTCAAACTTATGAACTGAACACACTGATCTGTGGACCCTGAAACTAACTTATCTCCTCAATAGACATATTTAAAACGAACGTTCAAAATCCTTTAAGAAATGAATTATTTCCTACTCGTTCTCTGATCTTTTGTTTAGAAACTTGAATTTTATAGAATACAATGTATATGTAAGCTTGTACTGTTTACAGTACTCTGTAGCAAACTTCATGCGAACACAGGTGGCAATTATTTAAAACCTTAGGAAAAAAATGCAATAAGTCTCTAGTTCGTTTTAATTTGTTGTGATTTGTTTGTAAGATGAATGAATCATAAGCAAATTAGGTTGGTCTTGTTGTTGTTGTTTTTTTTTTTTTGCCTTACGTCGAAAAACGTGTAATGTACTAAGCACTGCTAGGGACCTTTGTCAGAGAAACTTAAAAAGAAAGTTTTATGTTTGAACAAACGACCAAGCGACAATTAGACCTCCCTAAAATTAAGCCAACGAAACATTAGATTAATGTTGAGAACAGATTCTCAAGACCTTACATTAGCAGTACCACGACTTTACAGAACCTTTGAATTTCAGACTTCACCCTGTTATCTCATTTACAAGATTCGCTTTGTTTGTAGTCCTGCCAGAAAGAGGTGACTCTTGTCTGTCCCATAGCTGAGTTTCGATAGAAACTGGGAGATACAGGGCCGGTCTTAGGTATAGGCAAACTAGGCAGCCGCGTGATTGGTGGGAGCCTCGCACAGGTCTCTGCTATGATTCGAAATTTATCCAAGAATGTTAATATTGACTTGCTAGTTAGACTAAATATTTTAGAAGACCATTGTTTATTCCTTTTAGATTTATTGAGCTGAAAAATCGGTTTATGGCATCTGTATGAATATGTTTAAGAAGTTGACAGAATGCTTATTGAATGCTGCGGAAATTGCGCTATTTTAATATAACTTATTTATTTTTATTGATTTAGATATAGGAAGGTTTTTATAAATATTTAAAATTTAATACAAATAAACAAATAATAAACCCGTAGAAGCAGTATCGAAGAGAAATGTTAAAACCACATTATTTGTTTTAAACTGAATTACAAAATCTGTGGATAAAACACATTTTGTAAGGTATTCAGTTGTTGTTTTTTAAAGTGTGTTTTGGGGTTATCAGTTAGTTCCAGACCTGGAGATGTCCGCTGTGAGACATACAGAGCAGTTCAAGAAACAAAATCAATACGATTTGATAATAGCGTTTGACTAGAACTATAAAGAAGGAAAAAAAAAAAGGTCAGGAAATGTTTTGTCATAGATATAAGACTTGTATAATTTATGATTTGGTGATCAGGATTTTATTAGTTTTATGAGTAAGTTATGAGTGACGTCTAGTAGCGCTTTCATGATAATCCTGAAGTGGATATATATTTATATAAATAGTGTTACGATCTTCTCTATCGGGCCATCTGCAAACACTGCCCAACAACACAGCACATCTAAAACATCAACTTGACAACAAGAGCTTCAATAAACAAGGTGGCGGTTTATTTACAATTACATCAACAACAGCCAATAAACACAATTGGCTACACTAACTTCAGATGCTTTGCTACACTACAGAACTGCCTAACTAATCACTACAAGTCTCTCTAGCTCGTACAGCTACATTTTCGAGGACTCACTTCGTAGCACACTGTCCTTACTGCCTCGCTGTCCTGGACTCTACTGTCCTTTCTAACACACTGTCTCTCGTCTGTAAAGGCTTTCTGGTCACATGACCATAACATTGGTCATATTGCGTGCACTAGCAGTAATGCTCCTTGTTCAACAGCCCTTGATCTGTGTGATTGGCCTGAATCATGTGTGTCAGTAGGCCGCACAAACATTAACCCTTTCAGTCCGCCACTAGAGTTATAACAATATATATAATCATTGGCCTTCCTCAGTCGTAGAACATATATGTTTGTATATAAGGCTTTTTTATTAGTCATAGATTAATGAGAAGTGGCTACGCAGCCACACCTGCCACCTACAAATTTTGCTACATCCGGCGCAGAGATAACCATTGTCCGCAAGCGGTCGATTTAGATTCTCATTTCGCAGTGTATGTCTGTCTTAGGCAGTGGATTTTCTTTAGGTCTCAAATATGAAGTCTAGCAACCAACCCTTTATAAAGATCAGCCTCAAGGGGACACTTGTGTAAGCATGGTGAGGTAAAGGGAAATAACTCTCTTACAACTTCCAAGGATTACAATCCATATCATACAAGGCTTAGGATGATGAAAGGGAGAGCATTAGGATTTTTTTTTTTTAATATTATGGACAAAAACAGATCTGAAAGCATATTTATTGTTATTGAGTTATTGAAAAAAAAAGCATTGCCAAGAGAGGAATTAGCAGGAAGTTCATTATTCCGATTGTTACAAAAATTATAATAACTCATTCTCTGAATTGAGAAAAAACAAGTCCGGCTAAGAGTAACTGCGCTAGGTGATGTCTTATGGGGGCCCCGCGGTAAAGAAAATCTTTTATCTTCAGCCCATGGTACAAATATTCGTTGCCAAAATATGACAATCGCCTAGGGCCTAGAGGGTCATGAGGCCGCCTCTAGAGACTGATAAACAACAAGGACGTGTGTTAAGTGTAGAGTAGAAGTGACTTGTAGTTCTATTAGTTAAACATCTTATAATTACACGTCTGTTTCTATTTATGTTTACACTGGAATTAAAAGCTGTATTCACAAGAAAAACATACAATTACTTTTTTTTTAAAGACAATACCACCTTTAAAGAACTTTATACAGCTCGATAGTTTCCACTTATAACTCATGAATGTTAGATTAATAAATGGAACATTCTTTTCACAACGATATGCTGTCAGATCTGAAGAAAAATAGAGCCGTTTTCAAGATCCGTATCCAGGTTTTTGGGCCCACTTTTATGGTGTGTGTGTGTTTGTGTGTTAGTATATGTGGGTTTTCAAGTTCATTTTGATCACAGGGAGTATTAATTGTTAGTTCTTTTAAAATAATGCAAGATTAACGGCTGTGTCATAATCTATGACTAAATGCATGACGCGTAGGACGTAATCATCTTCTTTTTTGAAGTAACGTCTGTATTATATAAGATAAGATAAGATGTTAAGAACAAGAGACTCCAGGATGTCAGGCTGTAAAGACGTGCTTTTAAGTTCGATTTAACTCTCAGTTTATTTCATTTCCTCATAAGTTAAACTTGTCTACATTGTTTTAAACGAGAAGTTTATTATTTCAAGCTTTTATTAAGAATAGTATACGCCTACCTTGATTTAGTCGTTTTCTAGCAATCTGGTGCTATAAGTCAAAGACCTTCAGCAACACCCACCCACATCAGGAGATTTTAACTTCCACGAAGAATTAAATAGAGGTATTGTTTTTAATTAAGTTTATTACAATACTTATATACAAGTCACACTTTCGGGGTGGATATATTTGATATTTTGGGTTTTTGGCAAATCGGCACAATTTAGGACATGTCGTGCCCATAATCCCTCAAGGGTTATTCCCCTTCATATCGCAAGAGCTACATTTTATACAGCCAAGTCACCAAAAAAACAAGGTCCATTCGCAGTTAAGATAGTAAAAATATTAAAAATTTATTAATTCAAGAAAAATCTGTTGTAAATATTACATATTCACAATTTATTTGCCCCATCACAAAGTAAACCCCGCAGAAAACACCGCATCCCGGCAAGGTCCAGTATCTTCACAGGGTCGACATTACGGTGGGTGGACGCGATTCTCAAAAAACGGCTTTAACGATTTTCCAAAAAAATTGAATGTTGATGTGTATCCTTGGCAAATGAATGACTAGCTCTAGTTTCACCGTTATAATTTGTAAAAATGTAAAAAGAAAGAAATTTAAATTTGGCTGGAGAACGAGAAAATGTTTATCTTGAACAAACCTTGCATCTTCGGGTATTTCCGCATGTAGGCCCTATTCGGTGAAGAGTTTAATAAATCAAAATTCAGGAATATTTTGCGCACCATCTTCAAAGTCTAGATCTAAAGGCCAATCGTTGGAATAGGTTCTGCATTGAGAAAATAGCACGCCTAAAACGGTTTTAGTTGGACTAACTGTCTGGCGCTACAACTTACAACCCAACAACAACAGTATATCAACGAGGACCTGATAGAAAAAGATTTGTCTAACCGTTTGAACAGCACTATTGAGACTCCGAGGTGGCCTTATGGGGTGACCAGTGGGGCAACCGCAGCGGCCCCGCGCATTAGTTGGGGGGGGCGATAAGGAGATGCCACGAACTGCTGAGGCTGCCTCTGGTAGGACTACTGCACGCATACACACATTTTTGATTGGGCCAACACCGGAAGTGAAACTTGCTTGACTCAAGCGCTACTTCTAGATCTAGTAATGAAATATGAAGGGGGTACCGGTATTACAACCCAATTCTCTATTTATCAACTGCCTCAGCTGCAGATGGAGCAACAAGATTAGATATTTATAGATCTACGTACTTTTTTTCCCCCTGTTTATGAACTTTATTTCATTCATAAGTTTGTTTCCTCGTTGGGATGTTTCTTTTTCCTTTTAAAAACATGTCAGCAGGAAAGGGAGATAATATTTTGTAACGAGGAAACAGCCAAAACGTGTGCTAAGAAAATTAATATGTATCATCCTAGGAAGAAATGAAAAAAGATAAACTTCTAGTGCAGAGAGTCGATCAAAGAGTCGAAAAAAATAATTATTTAATTTGGTTAATTATTAGTTTTTTAGTTTAAGGACGCTCATTTAAAAAAGGAGAAAAATCTGACCCAGAAAACTACAGACCAGTATCACTTACCAGCATCACATGTAAAATCATAGAACAATAAATGTCATTGCAAAATCGTCCACATAAACAAACATAATATCCTTACTCCATACCAACATGGCTTTAGGAAATATAGATCATGTGAAACACAACTAATAGGACTAATTGATGATTTTTCAAAAAGTTTAGATAATAGTGAGCAAATAGATGCTATCTTATTAGATTTTTAAAATGCTTTTGACAAAGTTCCCCACCATAGTTTTCTTAAAAAATTAAAATATTTTGGCATTGATGGTCCATTGCATCTGTGGATTAGACAATTTCTGATAGGCAGAGAACAAACTGTAATAATAAATGGCTCTAAATCAACACCGATAACAGTAAACCTCAAGGAACAGTCCTATGTCCACTACTATTTTTAATTTACATAAATGATTTACCAAATTGCATTAGTTCAGGAACAAAAGTCAGATTATTTGCAAACGATTGCATAATATATATAGAACAATAAAAACAACACAAGACACAGAAATTTTACAAAGAGAATTAGATGAATTATAAAAATGGGAATCAAAATGGAGCATGTCTTTCCACCAGAAAAATGTCAGTTGTTAAGAGTAACAAAAAATTAAAACAAATTAATTCCACTTATGTTTTTCATGGTAAACCAGTAACACAAGCTAAAAACGCAAAATACTTTGGTGTTATAATAAATGAAAACTGTCATGGAATCCACATAGTGATGAAACGATGAAACAATCAAACAAAGCATAAGGGTTTATTAAAAGAAATTTTATAAATCAAATAAAAACATAAAATTAAAATGCTATTTAACATTGGTTAGGCCAATAATGGAATATGCATCCTCTGTTTGGGACCCCTCAACTCAAGAAAACATTGAGAAACTGGAACAGACACAAAATAGATCAGTGAGATTCATAAAAAACGAATACTCACATTTGACTAGAGTAACACCTTTAGTAAAATCACTAAATTTAGAAAGCCTTCAGGACAGAAGACTCAAAAGTAAAGTAGCGATTATACATAAAACACTGAACCAAAATCTTCAAATACAAAAACAAAATTTAATAAAATACTCTGAAAGACACAAAGATAAAGGCACACTCCTCGTCCCATATGCTAGGACAAATTTGTACAGATGCTCCTTCTTCCCTAGTGCTATTAGAGCATGGAATGGGTTGCCTGAGCTAGCCAGGAAAACCAGTGACTTGACAGAATTTAAGTCATTGGTTAATATGCTTGACTGAATGCATGACGCGTAGGACGTAATCATCTTTTTTTTTTAAGTAACGTCTGTATTATAAGATGAGGATTAAGAATGAGGGCAGTGTTTCACTTGACTTCGCAAACCCAGTTGATACCTGTATATTTTTTCGCATCTCGCGCAGACAAAGCCGTTGTCCGCAGGCGGTCTATTTAGTTTTCTTTCCGTCTTCAATAAGGGCTTTCCTTTGGGAAAGTTGTTGTCATTGTGTGTCCCGCATCTTTGTGAGAGCTCTCTATTTGTCTCTTTCAGAGGCCATCAGCTGCCAGGTACTTTCCTCTATGCCAGTGAGAGAAAGCAGCTATGATGGAAGCGTTCGTGGAGCCTTAAATGCTTTCAATGAGCACCTAGGTCTCGGGGCCATACAAAAGCGTGGTGAGAACCCTTGTTTTATAAACATTGATTTCTGTCGCAGGGTGAAGAGACCTATTCCGCAATACTCTCAACCACAGGCAAACTGAGAGACGGTTGCCTGTCTGTCTGTCGGTTTATCTGTCTGTTGATCTATCTATCTATCTATCTATCTATCTATCTATCTATCTATCTATCTATCTATCTATCTATCTATCTATCTATCTATCTATCTATCTATCTATCTGTCTGTCTATCTATCTATCTATCTATCTATCTATCTATCTATCTATCTATCTATCTATCTATCTATCTATCTGTCTGTCTTTCTATCTATCTATTTATCTATCAATCTATCTGTTTGTTTGTGTCTAGCTATCTATCTATGTATATATATACTGCGATGGTATTCAGAAATCTTTAGAATTAGAATGTTGTTTATACACAACCTTTAACTTTCTTTATTTTGGGGCTACATTTGATTATAGGCAACTATTCTTTGATACCAAATCAGTATTGACGTATTATGAAAGGTCTACTCGGGTTCTAGCTTGGATAATCCAACGCTGTCCGATGCAATTACCATCTAGAAGGAGAGAGAGAGAGAGAGAGAGATGACTAACTTGAACAGTCACTCCATCCAACCAGAAGATACAAGTCATGAAGTGACCTGGGGCTGAAGTGGGTGTGTATGTTGTTTTTTTTTATTTAGGGTTTAACATTGGCTTGAAGTTATCATTTGTTTTCTACTTGTTATTACAAAGCTTATATCAACGCACTGTCTGTCTGTCTGTCTGTCTGTCTGATACACATTCTGAGCTTGCTGTTTTTCCAACTTCCCATTCATTGATCATGTTGAAACTTTGTACGATTATGAACATCCGAAACATGTAAAACATTTTTACAAACATGATTCGTTGACGCTAACAAAACATGAATCAATTTTTAAAAAGTTAACCAGTTAGTTATTTTAGTAGTGGAAATCAATCAATTTCCTTTTATACAGAAAAGGAAAATAAATTGTACAGTGTTTGAGATATATGCCTGTAAATTGGGAGTTCTTACCTTAGATAATCTTTTTTTTTAATTATTATTATTATTTTGCTTGTTCCCATTATCTTTTGGCGAATTTTGACCAAAAAGTTTCATTAAGCCAGTTGATTTCAGGAGAAAATTGTGGGAACAACACCGCCACACCTCGAAACTAGACTGCAAGCCTACGAAACATCAGATCATCCAACATTTTTTGGATTTCGGGTATTTACGTTGACGACGCACGAGTTATTGTCCTTTTGAAACCTCGCAGCAGTCTTTCAGGGCCGGAGATCACCGAGTCACGGCCGGATACGACCCGCCTGTCAGAGTTTGGGCCTCAGATTACTAACTATCCATTAAGTCGGCGCATCGGAATTTAATTGACAATTTATCTTAATCTCTTAAAAAATGAGACTTCACTCTAAGCCCAAAGTTCCCTATAGCTGCAACGTAATCTTTTCTATGACACCAGTTTATTGAAGGCTGCCTGGTCGTGTGGTATGCGCACTGAACTGTTGTCTCGATAGTCCCGGGTTCATACCCTGCCCTCCACCATCCGCCGTCACGCTGCGTGAGGTTTGGACTAGGATGAAATTATCTTCGAATATGTAGTTACACGCGAAACATGTAAAACACCCGAAGCATGCAAAGCACCCAAAACATGTAAAACATTTGACAACTAAAAAGCCCAAGTCTGAATAACGCATTGAAATAATCTCTGTAAAGAAACCAATACAACAGAGTCATAACATAGTTCTTAAAACGAACACATACAAAATCAAAGTTTGTTACACTTTTGAAATGTGTGCTGAACGGAACGCTACTGTACCTGGTGAAATCTGTTTACCTTATATGTGAGAAATCATTAGTTTAAATACCCAGAACGTCATGGGTCAAAGGTTCCACTTTAAGAAAAGATAAACACATACTTTCTTATAAAACAAAAGTAATCGCGCAACAAAAACAATTTGATGAACTCCACGATAAATGTCAAGCAGATCAGGGTGTATTCAAAATCATTGATACATTTTGAAGTTCCAGAGTAGAAAATCCTATCCCTAGAAGTAAATACATTGCGACATGCGTGATCAGAATGAAACATATGTCACAGTGAGTACGCTGTGTCCTCACGTCGTTCAGGTCAAATGTAGCAAGCGTGAGACTTGAATGTCTGGCATCAGCCAAGGTTGAGCTCTGTGAGGCGATGCCTCTCGCTCCAACTGTTTTTTTTTTATATCCTGTCTTGTCACTTTTTTTTTTCGCTCATTCTGGTGAGTTTTATCTCTCTCTTTCTTTCTCATTCTCTTTCTTTCTCTCTCTCTGCCTTTCAATTTTTTTCTCTACCTTTCTCTTTCTTTCTCTTTTTTAATCTCTCTCTCTCTTTCTTTCTATTTTTTCCCTCTCTCTTTTCTTTCTTTCTGTCTCTCACTCTCTTTCTTTCGTTCTCTCTTTTTCTCTCTTTTCTTTCTTTTTTTCTTTCTGTTTCTCTCTCTCTTTTTTTCTTTCCTTTTCTCTTTCTTTTCCTTTCTTTCTCTCTGTTTCCTTCTACATCTCTCTCTTTCTTTCTCTCTCTTTCTCTCTCTTTATATATATATATATATATATATATATATATATATATATATATATATATATATATATATATATATATATATATATACATTCTCTCTTTCTTTTAAGCAGTCTCTCTTTCTTTCTCTCAAACCAATTTAGTTCTATATTTCTCTCTTTTTTCTTTTATTTCTCCAGTTATTTCACTTATTCCATCTGTCTCTTTTTTTTTCTCTTTTTTGTCCACTCACGTAATCCTTATTTCTCCCAACCAAACCTCTCTCTCTCTCTCTCTCTCTCTCTCTCACTCTCTCTCTCTCTCTATCTATCTATCTCTATTTCTCTTTGTCTGACTTTCTTGCTTCTTAAGCCAACTTACTGTCACTGGATTCAGTTCCACGTGTTACAGGCGCGCGCCACTGTTTGAACTAGTCTTAATCTAATGACCTTTTTTTTTTTTAAAAAAAAAATACTACCTAGCTTGCATTCTAAAAATAACATTCAGTCCTCTATTATTCTACTCTATATAGGCCTATTATCGAATGAGAAGAAATATGGGTTTAACTCTTTCTCTCCGTAAATATTTTTCACGCGCTAATAGTATTATTCGTTTTGCTCATTTGTATTTCACTATCCTGTTATGATTAAACTTCAATAACTTTTTTGTTTGTTATCAGAAAATGTTATAGTTGGTATTGAATTATAGGAGAATGCATGCTCTTTTTACACAACACAAGTTAAAGTTTATAAATCCAAATACCAATTTAGGTTAATGGGAGTCAAATCAACGTTGGCATTGTCAATTAGGAGAGAAAGTGTTAAAACAGTAGATAAACAGTCAGATATATTGGGGAGGAATACAGAAATAGGGAAATCTAATTTTAGGCACGTCCATTAGTTTGCCCCATGGTCGTTGACACCTGTTACGTTGACAAGTGCTATTTCCTTAAGTTTTCTGTAGACGCGAATGTGTGCCCCAGTTCAAGGCTCGTTCAGTTTGGGATGTTCTCTTAGCGTACATTTCCTTCCCTTGCTCCCCTTGTTGTAAACAAAAAGCGTCTCGTGGTCCTTTTGCCAACCGTCGAAATTCGGATATTTCTTTTTATCAGGCGGTAATCCCCCAGCTGCCATGCCTTAAATACCTGCTTGTAACCACAACTATCTTGAAACAATGATATCAATAGAGCGGGTCGTAGTTTTAGCTTTAGTGACAGTTTGAGAAACTGATATTTCTTCTCAAACCAGTGGGGAAAAAAAACAGCACATAACTATTAAAACCATCCTGATTAGTAACACTGGTTATATAACCTACATGTTTTGTCTTACGGGAGTAGAAATACACTTTTAATAACAATTTTTCTTGTCTGGGTTACTCTGACATTACAATTAAATGGTTGGAAAATATTTCTATTTTTTTTTCCCATCCTTTTCTTATTTCTACTTAGAATTTTATCGAGCATTGGCATTAAAAAATAAAAGTAGATTAATGTTCCCATTTGTAAAGTTCCTGTATACAATCTCTCTGTCCTCAGGGCAAATAAAATTATTGAGAAGAGAGAAGCGAATGGGCAGCAGAATACGTATAATAGATAAACCATCTTGCAATCTGATATAAAGAAATCCTTAGAGTAGGACTAGATCGGAAAACTACGGAAATGACATGGGGAATTCCCCCAAAAATCAGGATACAAACTAGTGTCTGTAATTATCTTTAATTTTAGTTTTTACAATTTGCTTGCACTATCTTCTTTGTCTCTCTCTCTCTCCCCCCCCCCACCCAATAGTAACAGTGTATGTATATCTCTTTGAATAAAAAAAAATCACTAGGTGGTTGGCCACACAGTGAAGAATGTAATTTGACCGTAATCATTTTTACAGTTACAATCTTAAAAAATTTAATTTAAGTTACGCCTTTTTTATGAATGAAATTGTTCCGAATGACGTCACGGCAGGGAAACAATGTTGTTGTTTTTTTTTAATGATGCATCACGTCACTCGCCTTTAGCGCGAAGATGAGTTTTTGGTTTCGGTTTCGTCTTGAGAAGGGACAGAATCAAGTGTGACTGGTCAAGCCAGTTCTGGAAGACTGAATAACTGTATCAAGGTTTAGCCTACGAAACCGATATTTCACAACCTTTTAAAACCTATTTTCGATCAAAGGTTCTTTTACATTTTAGACATATTAGTCCTGAGCATCACGGCGTCACAATATCGCCGAGACCAATGGAACCGATGCTCTGGGTGGCTGTGACTACATAATAAACTGGGAGGCTAAAGTTTCGAACAGCCGGAAAGCACCACGTCACGGTCCGGATATGGCCCGCGTGCCGTAGTGTGAGCATCACAGGGGGTATACTATTAAAATGGTTAATACGCTGAATACGAAAGTTGAGGTGTCAAACAGTGGTCGGATGTTGAGAACCGCTGATGAACTCAAAAGAGAAACACTGTGTAGGGAATAAAGAGTAGAAAAAGAAATTAGACATTAAATTTTTTAAAAATATTATAGAATATGGCACACACACACACACATACACACACACATACAGAGAGAGAAACACACAAGAAAGCAAAGAACAAGGCAGGGGATATTGACAAATATTTCAAATTGCCCCAGCTTGCCCTTCTTAATGAGAGAGGGATGAACATTAAAAGAAAAAGAAAAGAAATAAACTGGACATTCAGGTTTGTTATTAAGTTTATATCTGGAGGGGGAATAAGCCTGCAACTCACAACTCACGGTCAATGTGGGCCTATTATGGAGTCACATAATAAGTTGATCATAGAGCCACGTAATAAGTTGATAATAGAGACACATAATAAGTTGATCATAGAGCTATATAATAAGTTGATCATAGAGACACATAATAAGTTGATCATAGAGCTATATAATAAGTTGATCATAGAGCTATATAATAAGTTGATCATAGAGACACATAATAAGTTGATCATAGAGCGATATAATAAGTTGATCATAGAGCTATATAATAAGTTGATCATAGAGACACATAATAAGTTGATCATAGAGACACATAATAAGTTGATCATAGAGACACATAATAAGTTGATCATAGAGACACATAATAAGTTGATCATAGAGCTACATAATAAGGTGATCATAGAGCCATATAATAAGATGTTATTTTCTGAGGGTTACAGTAAACAAGTTTACATCACTTCCATTATTTCCACATATACATAAGTTGTTGTTTGTTTCGCTAGAATTGTGTTTTATAATTTTACACCAGACTAAATATATTTTTAAAAGGAATTTTGTAAACATACTTTTATGATAAACTTGGTATTGTAATGAAAACATACAAGCCAATGAAGACTAGTTGACTTCTTTTAGAGAGTAGTCTTATGAAAGTTGACTTCTTGTAGAGACGATCCTTATGACAACAGAAAGAGCCTATATATATATCCCTCGATTTAGACCTAATACTTTTTAAAAATTATGTTTGATTAAAATGTGTTTGCTGATTTTTTTCTTTTAAGCTACACCTTTGTTAAAAATGACGGATAGTCTCCCCTCCTCCCCATTTCCTGAATTTGCTGACAAAAATAGAGCTGTTGCAAAGAATGTTTAGGTCCTTCTTTTTAAAGTGCGGATATTGAATATGGTAATCATGTTGTATTTATTATAATATTAACGCAAAAATACTACTGACTATTGATTGACTGATCTATCAAGAGATCTCTGCAACAGCCGAACGAATTTGCATGAAATCTCGTACATACTATATACCTCTTAGAAGCTTGGTATGATAGATATATTCGCAGTCTGAATGCCACGATTTGCAAAAAAAAAGCAATTTTTCTATTAAACCTTTGTATTTGATTTTCGGTATTTTCCCAAAAGGCCGCAGTCTATATATAAAACTCAAATACAGATACCACAAAAACAAGACTTCCTTATTGTTAAAGCATATTTTTTTTCTTTTCCCATAATTCAACTTAATTAAAACTTGCCTTACGTCATATTGTATTTTCATTTCCGCTTCCTTTTAAACACGGTCAAAATGAAGAACAACATTTAGTCTAAAAGCATCAAAAAGATCTATTTCTTTTTTTTTAAAGAGAGCAATGACTATAATGATATTGTCCGTGTGTAGATAACAATACCAAATTATGTAGCGCCGTCTTTTCTCTAGAATCTAGATCTAGATCTACTGAGAGAAAGAAGAAGAAGAGAGAGTGAGAGCAGGAGAAGAGAGAGTGAGAGAAGGAGAAGAGAGAGTGAGAGAAGGAGAAGAGAGAGTGAGAGAAGGAGAAGAGAGAGTGAGAGAAGGAGAAGAGAGAGTGAGAGAAGGAGAAGAAAGAGTGAGAGAAAGAGAAGAGAGAGTGAGAGCAGGAGAAGAGAGAGTGAGAGAAGGAGAAGAGAGAGTGAAAGAAGGAGAAGAGAGTGAGAGACGGAGAAGAGAGAGTGAAAGAATGAGAAGAGAGAGAGAAAAAAAGAGAAGAGAGAGTGAAAGAAGGAGAAGAGAGAATGAGAGAAGGAGAAGAGAGAGTGAAAGAAGGAGAAGAGAGAGTGAGAGAAAGAGAACAGAGAGGGAGAGAAGGAGAAGCGAGAGTGAGAGGAGGAGAAGAGAGTCAGAGAAAGAGATGAGAGAGTGAGAGAAGGAGAAGAGAGAGTGAGAGAAGGAGAAGAGGGAGTCAAAGAAGGAGAAGAAAGAGTGAGAGAGAAGAGAAGAAGGAGTCAGAGAAGGAGAAGAAAGAGTGAGAGAGAAGAGAGAGTGAGAGAAGAAGAACAGAGAGTGAGAGAAAGAGAAGAGAGGAGAGAAGGAGAAGAGATAGTTAGAGAAGGAGAAGAGAGAGTGAGAGAAAGAGAAGAGAGAGTGAGAGGAGAAGAAAGTGAGAGAAAAAGAATAGATAGTCAGAGAAAGAGAAGAGAGATTGAGAGAAAGAGATGAGAGAGTGAGAGAAGGAGAAGAGAGAGTCAGAGAAAGAGATGAGAGAGTGAGAGAAGGAGGAGTCAGAGAAGGAGAAGAGAGAGTAAGAGAAGGAGAAGATAGAGTCAGAGAAAGAGAAAAGAGAGTGAGAGAAGGAGAAGAAAAGAGAGAGTGACAGAATAAAACAGAAAGAGTTCGAACTGTTCCAGTCGAGTACAACAGATACTAGATTTCATGACCTAAAAAGAATGTTTGGGGTGGGGGGGGGGAGATGGTTAAAATGCGACCTGTTTATTGGAAGTTCTAATTGTAAAATAGGAGATGGATGTTCCGACCCAAATAATGAATAGAGCAAGGGAACATATCAATGGGAGTAGCCGGTGTGTAAGGCTAGTTCAATAGAAATATAAACTGTGCCCTCTTTAAATGCCGATTTAGATAGTATATCAACGAGCGATAAAGATGGTCTCTTTTACCAATTTATGTCCATATCTACAAGCTAATAATTTGTGTCACCACCTCAAAGTTGGTGCCATAGAGTAGAAACCCTAATTCTGTATTGTGTATGTTAATTCCATATTGTGAATCTTATTCACAACCCATGTGGCACTAAGGTGAACACTTTTGACCTTAGGTGAACCAGAGAGTTAAAGGCAGTCAGTCCACATAGAGATCTTGTAGCAAGCACTTGTATTGAGTCACTTAAGATATAAGCAGTAGAGTTAGATGTTTAAAGTAGTTGGTTATAGAATAAGTACTAAGTTGTGATATTCGTATATTACTGTTGGATTAATACTGGCCATTCCTGGGTCGAATTGTATGGTGTATTCACTATGTGGTGTTATATTAAACTTATTGTGTCTGCTACACCCAGCGTCATTTCATTATTCTGTGATTTGTAACAAGAACCCAATGTCACCACCACGCCTACATTGATAACCACAGCCACATTCATAACATATAAAATAATACGGTGACAATTTGTATGCCCTATGTTTAGTACCGTAGAGTTAAATCTCTAAGTACTTTCAATTAGAGCGCAAAGTAAACTTGTATTATTTACTATGACCAAATGTGTTTTATTCTATCTTTTTTTTTTTTGAAACTCTTTCCAAATCTGATTCTTGATTTTCTTAAGCTTTCTTTTTTTTTTAGGTTCCATTATATCTCCCCCACAATTCTCTATATGGATTCTCTTCTTTTTTCACTCTAGCTGTATTCTTTTCGAAAGTAGACCTGATCTTAAAACTAAAAACATAAACAAAGGACAGATCACCGTGATTAACTTAATTATGAAAATCCATCATTACATCTATAAAATAAGGAAGATGTTAAAACTCTAGACCAAGGAGAGGTCAGATGACAGATTTCCTGTCTCGTCTTTAGCAATATTTCAAGAGAGGAAAATGACCATTTAACCATTTAACCCTATCCAGTCAGACATGAATGAATATACTCCGTATGTAAACCTCATTTCTCGTTATAATGAATGGACAGTTTACGGAAGTGTGTAAATATGAGTTAATAATGAGAAGGATTTATTTACTTTGTAAGTGTGTGTGTGTGTGTGAGTGTGTTCATCTGTTAATGCTGACATCATGTACATTAACTCTATTAGGACAGAAAGTATTCATCTCGTACTTGAAGGAAGTGCAAAAAGTGTATTTTAAGAATATACAATATAAGGTGACCAGATATTTGGGGAGCGAAAGAGGGACACATAGTGGGACTTAAAAGGAATAGGCTTAGATTTCTTTCCCCGAGCAATATTACTTTCAACAGCTTAGACTTTATTTGTATGCATCACAATGTACACACAATGTACACACAAAATGTACACACAAAATGTAAAAACAATGTACACAAAATGTACACACAATGTACACACAAAATGTACACACAACGTATACACAAAATGTACACACAATGTACACACAAAATGTACACACAAAATGTAAAAACAATGTACACAAAATGTACACACAATGTACACACAAAATGTACACACAACGTATACACAAAATGTACACACAACGTACACACAAAATGTACACACAAAATGTAAAAACAATGTACACAAAATGTACACAAAATGTACACACAACGTATACACAAAATGTACACACAATGTACACACAAAATGTACACACAAAATGTAAAAACAATGTACACAAAATGTACACACAATGTACACACAAAATGTACACACAACGTATACACAAAATGTACACACAACGTACACACAAAATGTACACACAAAATGTAAAAACAATGTACACAAAATGTACACACAATGTACACACAAAATGTACACACAACGTATACACAAAATGTACACACAACGTATACACAAAATGTACACACAAAATGTAAAAACAATGTACACACAAAATGTACACACAATGTACGCACAAAATGTACACACAACGTATACATAATGTAAACACAAAATGTACACACAATGTACACACAAAATGTACACACAACGTATACACAAAATGTACATACAACGTATACACAAAATGTACACACAAAATGTAAAAACAATGTACACACAAAATGTACACAAAATGTACACACAAAATGTACACACAACGTATACACAATGTAAACACAAAATGTACACACAATGTACACACAAAATGTACACACAACGTATACACAAAATGTACACACAACGTATACACAAAATGTACACACAAAATGTAAATACAATGTACACACAAAATGTACACACAATGTACACACAAAAAGTACACACAATGTACACACATAATGTAGACACTATAATTTAACTCTTTCTCTCCTTAATTATTTACCACATTCTGGTGGAATCAACATTGGTAGCGTCTGTTAGGAGAGAAAGAGTTAAATAATTTCGGTCTCTTTGAAACGTTTTCCTATAAAATCTTTCTGTGCGGTCCACCTGAAAGAGTTAACCTGTCGAATAGGCTGCGTCTCTCTCTGACATTGTCGGTACAATTTTTGTAAAGGTTTAAGATTGTCGCTGCTACTTCCCTTGTTCTAAACACCTAGCGTAATAATAATAATAATAATAATAATAATAATAATAATAATAAGGCTCGTCTTCAAGTCCGAAGGTTAATGAAGAATGCAGTATTTCCCGTGGATACGCAGCCCCATCTGTGACCTACATATTTTGACACATCCAGGGCAAGCACAACCATTGTCCGCCGGTGGTCGATTAAGATTTTCTTTTCGCCGTCTGCGTCTTGTCCTCGGCAGCGGATTTTCTTTTGGCCTCAAATGTGTATCCTGCGTTCTTTGTGAGTGACCTCCAGCTGTCTCGTTCTGAAACCGCATGCACCCAGGTGCTCTTTGTCAGCGAAGGCAAGTTGGCGTCTAAGCTGGTCTTTTGAGCGTTTACGTGTGGCGCCTCTGTTACGTCGACCACCTATTAGCTCACCAAAAAAGACTGCCTTTGGCATACGTTGTCTCTCATATGGGATTCGTGCCTTGCCCAGCGTAACTGCCGGACCATAAGAAGTCCCTCTATACTGTCCATACCGGCGTTCGCAAGGACATCGCTGTTTGTAGTGCGGTCTTGCCACCGTATGTCCATGATGGAGCGCAAGCATCTTTGGTGAAAGCGCTCATGTAGACTCAACCCTTCTATATGGATCTGAGACATGGGTAACATACGGATAGCGTAATAATAGTAAGTTGCATTGGCACTTCTTTGAGGAGGAACCATTCCAAGTTTTCATGCTTCAAGAGCACTAATTTTCTGTCCCTCAAAAAACAGAACTTCTAATGGAATATTGTCCTTATGTTGTGTGCAAAATGCAGCCACAATTCAGCATATATAAATGTATAAATGTATTAAGTATATCTGTTTACTTTTTCTTTTTACTATTTATTTTAATTTAAGTTTATGGAGGCCCCTATTTTTGTTAAAGCCATTTTAATTATTTCCTGGGCGGCTACATCTCTGCCCCTGATTGACATTCTTTAAGAGCATATGTTTGGAAAGAAAAGAAGACGATGACATGCGGTCATTGATTAACGAGTTTACACTAAAATCTATGCAGGATATATACTGGAGCACAATCCCGTCAAAGTGTTTTCAATTTATATTGTCATTTAAATTGCATCATTAACTTGTACCTGGAATTTGAGGGACACAACACATAATCGTTAGCCGTTCGATTAGAATATGATGGGCATTTTCTGCCTGTTAAATTTACCGAAATGACCTTAGCAGTGAGCGGAGCCCTGGGCGAGCGTCATATCAGGGCCACGAATCTATGTAATAAGGGCTGACCTAGACAAATGTTTCTCTTTATCGCGGGTTCCCACTAAGCCGGGGGCATAGGGTGGTGGTCCCACTCGCCAACCTCTAAGGCCGGCTCCGAGGTGTTGAAGGAGATGTCTGTTTTTTAATTTTTAAACCGCTGTTCTTATATGTATAACTATGCCATTTTGCTGGCGTATTGATGTTTGCCTGAGTGACAAACCGCTAGGCTGCCTATCAAGGGGAACTTGGGTTCGAGTCCCGAATCGAGTTGTGTTTGATGAGCGACAAGCCGCTAGGCTGCCTATCAAAGTGAGCTTGAGTTCGAGTCCCGAATCGAGTTGTGTTTGATGAGCGACAAAAGACAGCACGGAAACCTTCTGCCCAGATCCACGAAAAGAGATCAGACCAGAGCGCGCTAAGCATGTGTGTATCATGAAAGATGCGCTGTAATATAATTAAAACAGAGGTTCTCAAACTTTTTTGACCAGGGGAACCCTTTACTTAGTCAAATTTTGCCCACGACCGCTGGAGGTCCGCGGACCACAATTTGAGAACCATAGATTTAGAAGACTGGAATATATTCATGAAGAAATGTTTAATACATCGTGTTTTAGTCTTAACATTGAAAAGAATTTACAAACATCTGTTTGTACATTGTTGTTTGTAGTGATGGGAAAAAAAATGTCTGTCTCCTGAAGAAATACAGTGCGTGACGCGTGAGAAGAAACAGATTGAATGTGTCTCTTTGAGAGGCTGCATGCTTCTCGTGCATTATGACCTGGAGGAGTTTTGTTCCGGAAATATTGAAAAGCTAATCTAGTACATTCTGGCACTAATCTTTGTACACGTCCTTCCTTCTCTGGATGAACACCTTCTGTCCTAACACATTACGTTTATAGAGCTTCTTTGTGGTCGAAGATAAGTACATTCTCATTTCCTATAAACTCAAAGATGGCTATGGGGTCCGTCTTCGCTTTGAAAAGCTGGCCATCGTTTTAAAAAAAAATGACTAAACAAAAAAAAAATAAACATAAAAAAAGTACGATAAGAAAAAAAATTATATAAGTGTAATTCTATCAATTAGTTTGGATAAGTCGTTTGGATAAGTCATGTAATTAAATTTGCACTAGATCTAGACTAACAATAATACATCTTGGCATTACAACAATTTTTAACAATTGTTTTTGTTTTAGCGCAATTTTAGGCTTCTAGCTTTCTTACTATGCTATGATCTTAACAATTGTTTGGACCAGTTGGAAAAAAAAAAAGGGGAATGGGATGAAAGGCCGTGATCGCTTTTTAAATGCATAAAAACAAAGTTATACGACTTAAATTCGAACTCGCGTCGCGTGTGTAAGAAAATGATTTAGCCCCCAACCCAAAAATGTTTGGGCAACAATGAAATAACTAATCATGAAGGTAAAGTTAGAACAATTAGACTCACCCGTCTATACCCAGGATGGTTGTCTGGTCGTGTGGTATGCGCTCTGGGCTGTTGTTCGGTGGTCTCGAAAGTCCCAGGTTCAAACCCCGCCCGCTGCCACCTTTCGTCTTCCTGTGGGAGGTTTGGGCTAGGATGTAATCTGAAGGGACATCCGAAAAAAAAAGTAAAACATTTTATACCAAGCTGTAAAGATACGGGAAATCCACGGGATTTAGAAAGCCTTTTCGCATAATCCAACTTGAGCGTGTGATTTCTTTGTCAACAAAAGTTATTGAGTTCAGGAATCTAGTTTTACATTTTATGTATAATTGCAGCCAGTTTTCACAATGATAGATCAATTTATTTCAAGCCTTATAACAAACTAATAGAGTTTCATTTCAGGGCTTCTCAAAGTGTATCAAAACCGTTACCTATTAATTCAGAATAAATATGTAGCATACATGTTTAAAAAAATGTATTTTCTCCGCCTGAGTTTTATTACACGACCTCCTCAGGAAACCAAGGTTTACAGTTGCGCTATGAATCCTGTTCTCGTACAAGGGAAGATTCTCTAATGAGACAGATTTACGGGTCAACTTATTATTTACTTATCAGTAGAGGGTGGCATTGAGGCTGTGGCATTTGTGCCACCCTGGGCGTTGCCTAAATCATTTTCTCCACTTCAGACGCGAGTAACTTGTGCAAGATAAGTTTGCCGTCATTTTTTTTTCTTTAAAAGATGTTATACCCGCAATGTATTGCTACAAATGTAGGTCAACTTACAAGAGAATAACAAAAAGAGGTATAAACGCTTTATATGTGACTTAATCGAGCCATAAAGACGTAGTCGTCTAATTAGTGAAGTCGAGGGCAGTTTGTTGGTCATTTAGTGCAATAGACTTTTTTTTTGCTTGAATGAACATATTCTTAGAAAGGGAAAAAAGACACAGAGAGAGAGGGAAAGGGGGGGGGAGAAGCAAGCAGTAGAGGGTGAAATTGGAAGCTGTCTTTTTAGTAATTTCCAAATAATATTACTAAATGTTTAAAAATGTTGCAAAGTTGTTATTCCCACACGAAGCTTCTAATTATCCACATTTTCTAGTGTAACTTTCTTTTAGACTTTGGCCTATCCTGCACGATTATAATGCAATGTTAATCTTTGAAACAATCATCCATATTAAAATATTAAAATCATAAAGCTTACATTTAATTAAAATTGTATCGAGTGATAATTTTTTTAATTTTACAAATAATTTCTAAGTTTCAAATTTTACCTTAAAATATCACACCTTCTACATTAGATAGATACGGAGCATACTGTATACATAACTTACTGATTAACGGGTGCGTTACCTATTATGATCGGGCACCAATCAACCACTGCTTTAGCTCTTTCTCTCCTAACTGACGATACCAACGTTGATTCCACCAGAATGTGGTAAATAATTACGGAGAGAAAAAGTTAAAACAGTTTTAAGAGGAGTCCAGTCTATATTGAACAGCACGCACTTATCATAGTTATTGTTTTATGCTCACGCTAATTGAATTTGACAAAGTAATTTTGTATTCTGAGGTGTGTCTTCCTGACCTAGATAATCTCACTGAACTATGTAAATTGTAAATCACTATTATCTACACAGCGGTTTACACGCTACTTCACATAGTTTATAAAGTTTACCAAAACACTTGCAACTTGTCAACAATAAAAATATAGTGTGAATTATGTAACATTAAATGCATAAATACTAATCCAACTAAATCGTTGTTGGTGTGTTAGGCTTCCTTTTTATAGAACTCTTCCATACCAGTTGAAACAAAGATACTTTTAAAATATTTGTTTTGACAATATGTCTGTATGTATATTTCAATTCTAAAGTAGATATATAATACAGACGTTACTCCCCCAAAAAAGAAGATGATTACGTCATACGCGTCATGCATTCAGTCATGCATATTAACCAATGACTTAAATTCTGCCAAGTCACTGTTTTCCTGGCTAGCTCAGGAAGAAGGAGTATAGCATATGGAACAAATACTGTACCTTTATCTTTGTGTCTTTCAGAGTATTTTATTAAATTTTGTTTTTGTATTTGCAGATTATGGTTCAGTGTTTTATGTATAATTGCTACTTTACTTTTAAGTCTTCTGTCCTGAAGGCTTTCTAAATTTAGTTATTTTACTAAAGGTATTACTCTAGTCGAATGTGAATATTCGTTTGTTATGAATCTCACTGCTCTATTTTGTGTCCGTTCCAGTTTCTTAAATGTTTTCTTGAGTTGAGGGGGTCCTAAACAGAGGATGCATATTCTATTATTGGCCTAACCAAGGTTAAATAACATTTTAGTTTTATGTTCTTATTTGATTAATTGAAATTTCTTTTAATAAACCCTTATGCTTTGTTTAGATATATATGTAGCATGGGCGTAGCCAGGGGGGGGTTCTTGGGGTTCAAACCCCCCCCTCCCCGAAATGAAATCCCCCCCACCGCAGGGGGGGGGGCGACGGAATTAAGTGACTGATTTTTGCTTTCATTTTGTTTATTTTAGGTGAGATTTTAATACTAAATCATCACTTACCACAGCACAGCCGAGGCAGTTTTGAGTTAAAAACCCTCTACCAGGGGGTTTTGAGTTTAAATCCTCTACCAGGGGGTTTTGAGATTTTAAAAACCCCTATCAGGGGGTTTTGATATACAAATCCCTCTACCAGGGGGCTTTGAGTTTAAAACCCCCTACAGGGGGTTTTGAATTTTAACCCCCCTACCAGAGGTTTTTGCAGTTAAATCCCCCTCTTCTATAAAACAAAACAAAAAAAATGCAAACAACAATTCCCAAATTCCAACAGCACAGTTGAGGAAGATTTTGATTTTAAAACCCCATCTAAAATTTACGATAACCCCATCTTCAATATAAAAAAAAGCAAATTACACACTCAAAATTCTATGAGCGTAGCCAAAGGGGTTTTGAGTTTAACCCCCCTCCCCCTTCCAGTTGGGGTTTGAAGCTAAAAAGTACCTCTTCAAAATAAAAAAAAAGCAAATTACACACTATAAAATCTATGAGCGTAGCCAAAAGGGTTTTGAGTTTCAATCCCCCTCCGCCAGATGGCTTTTCTTTCAAGTTTCAAACCCCTCCAGATGGTTTTGAGTTTCAAATTCCCCTACAGAGCGTTTAGAGTTGAAAACCTCTCTCTTCAATATTATTTTAAAGCAAACTACAGTCACCAAATTCTATGATCGTAGCTAAATGGGGTTTTGAATTAAAAACAAAACAAACAAAAAAAACAGAGATTTTTTAGTTTAAAACCCCTCAACAGATAATTTGACGAAAAAACTTTCCTTTTCGATATAAAATCTAAAGCGAAATACAGGCATGTAATTCCAAGAGCGTAGTCAAGAAAGGTTACAAATTTCTACCAGTGGCTTGGGCTTCATTAATTAAGTGTGAATAGTCTTCTGCCGAAATTGAAATCATTAAATGTGTCTCAACAAAGATGGCTAAGACAGATTTTAGGAGTCAGTCATAGAGATCGGGTCTAAATCAAAGAAATCATATGCCGAACTGGGAGTCGAATCCTTAGTAAGGTTGTGACAGAGCGTCGCATGAGGTTTTGCGGGACATGTTTTCCGACAAAATGAATTACGCAAAATAAGAGTTGCGGAAACAGCTTGCCGGAAAATGCGCCGAACGGCGCAAGAGGGTCTAAGTCAGTAAGAATAGCACATTAGGTTTTTGAAATAAAATTTTTAATAGCAAGATAATGCACTGTAGATACCTCAGAATATGCATTTTGTTGGCTTTCAATACCAGAAATAGTGCTCGGCGGCGGGGCTTCGCCCCGCGCTGGGGGAGCACTGCGAACTCCCCCGGACCCCCTTGCAAGGGCGGGGAGTCTACAATAAACAATAAACGTATTCAGAAAGGGTCAGAATGTAATAAAGATTAATTATGTACACACACATATATATATAATTTTTTTTCGCGGGGGGGGGGGAGGTCGGGGGGGAATCCCCCCCCAAAACCCTCCCCGAAAAAAAATCCTGGCTACGCCCAAGATATGTAGTAACACAATGAAATAAAAAAAATCGAATGATTTAGACAAAATATTTTCACTAATTTCAAAATCTATAATTAACACACATGTCGTTCTGTCACAGGTCTTCACTCAACGGCATGTTCGACGATTTTAATGAATTCGTCTGCATCAATAGAACTTGACGATTTCATCACATTTTACAGCGACTGACGCCTGAATTAAAGAAAACTGTTACGTTCCCTTTACCTAGACATGGCATTTTTTTTTCATTTGATGTTTTAATTAAATTTAGTTTTTGTCTTGTGCAAATTAAATGCATTAAAATTATTTTTATCTTAAGTAAATTTCATTTTTCTAAATGCACTACTGAACGAAATTTTAACGGGAACAAATAAAAACACACACACCTTCTCCCACATCAAGCCTCCCACATTTACACAGAAACACAAACACTGACGAACTGGGTGTTTTTCTAGGCGTTATCATTGTTTTTTACGTTTAAAGTTTCCCTTTGAAATCAATTTTGTGAAGTCCAAGGAAGTTGATTTTAACAACGCCGATGAGACTAACAAGATACTCACAAAGCAATACTGCAAAACTATTTGCAATATGAAGGAACTTCTAAACTGATGGCAATCCTAAAGTGTCTGTTTTCAGATATTGTCTTGGGATTAGAATTCCTTAGCATACGATGGTCATGCTTTATATTGTAATTATTAGTACGACTTGACAGAAACGGTAAAAATATAGACACAACGCAGTTTCTTATGAGTCCACCTCCGCGTCTCTACTATAAGAATTGTTATGCTACCAATCAAGACTTATAACATACGTGGGAGTCCGCACAGCTGCTCGGTTTTTCAGACGCTCCATAAAGAACTGGGTAACGCTTTGTAAGCTTTTAAAACGTAGATTGACAGGGGGAAATGGTCGTCGAGTCTTTTACTCTACGCGTCTCTATAGTCACTCATTCTAGCATCTCTGAACATGTAGTTCCTGTCTAATTCTAAGTATTCTTTTGGTCCAGAGATTAATACTCAAAATACTATAGATACATATCACAACATCATTTCATTCACTATCCTTCTTAAAGAGTACGACGCTGCGAGGTCTAAGTATTATGGATTTTAAGTTATCCATGATTAATGCCGTTACATTTAAACAGGAAATTACCTTTTAAGTTTTCATGTTAGAGAGTTCTTTAAAACTAAAACACTCAGAAAAATTGACTTTTCATTATTAACCCATAAAGCTTATGTCTTGGCAAGTCCTGGCTTTTGAATATTAACTCATTAACTCCTAGTTTTGTTGACTGGCTCATTAAGCTCTGGTTTTGATGATTAACCAAGCGAGTCCGAGCGTTGATAATTACACAATTAGTACTGGGTTTGATGACTACTTAATAAATCCTTTATTTTTTAGATTACTTACGAAAGTCCTGGGAGGCGTGATGGTCGAATGGATAAGCGCTTGGCTTCCTAACTTGAGGTCCAGGGTTCGAATCTCAGTGAAGACTGGGATTTTAAATTTCGGGATTTTTAGGGCGACCCTGATCCCTGAGTCAACCCAACTGTAAAGGGTACTTGACTTAAGTTGGGGAAAGTTGGTCATTGTGCTGGCTCGCTAACCGTTGGCCGAAGAAACAGATGACGTTGACATCGTCCGCCCCGTAGATCTTACTTTAAGAAAGTCCTAATTTCTAGATTACCGAAATAAGTTCCGGTTAATTTTTTTTTTTTTTTACATAAGTACTGATTTTTATGATTGCTCTAGTAATCTCTGGTTTTATTGATTGCCTCAGGGTATATAACAATTCAACAGATGTTTCTGTTTAGTGAATACATACATGCCAGACTTACATCTTCAAGCAAAAATATTTTCCTACTATATAAACTGAGACACCTTTAAAGTTTGTATACATAACAAACATAAAACAAGCAAAATATAAAAAAATTTTTTTAAATATATAAGGGAAAGAACTGCACATTTGCAGCTATATTTCTCAAAGTTGTAAGATTTATAAATTACAACGTAAACCAATTAAATAGTTAATTTTTGATTGATTCCTTCTATGTAAGGGCTACTGAATAATTATGCAAAGTTATAACTTGATCCTAGAGCGGAAAGTGGAGGAACTCACGTGTACAAATTGTGTACAGACAGAGAGTGAAGTGATATAAGCTTTGTTAAAAAAAAAGTTAGGTTAAGAGGGTTCCACAAGGAAGAGCCACTGTTGAATACGATTTATTTTCATCGCTCTCTACTTGTAAACATTTTAACACTATTTCAAAAGCATACTTTATTTGGTTTACGAAATCTGTTTTTGTCTCTCCTTTCGTTTCGAAGCCATCTTGAGTTTGTCTAAATAAATGTATTTTATTTGCACTCTCCTTTCTGCGAGATGAGTCATGACAGTTCCGCAGTGAAGGTAACCAGTAGCAACTGGCGCTCCTCTGAAAGAAAAATTAACTACAGTTCACTATTGATAGTCGAAATAATCCGACACTCAGTAATCCGACACATCGCCGACGTTAACTCGTGTAGTTAATGTATACTTAGTACGTACATGTTTAGAATGTAGGTGGCTTAAAGTCTAATTAAATGTGAAAGCTAGAATAATAGTTTGTGTGCTTTGATTTAGATCAATATATTGTTAAGAATCTCACTATCCAGGCTCTCTGCAAACTGCACCATACACCACCAACTTAAAGAACTTGACAACTCAGGGCTCCAGAGTAACATAACACTTTAATAGTTCAATAAATAACAGCCAATACTGTACAATTGGCAACACGTACACTGTACACATATCTCTCCGATAACACCGTACCGCCGTATCAACTTTTGAACTGGCCTCTCCGTCTCGTTCCGGGCTTGCACTGGGTTCAACAGTTCAGGACTGACTTCACACACTAGGCTCGTTGTGTCGGACTCGATCGCAGACCAAGATCAAGACGCCAGCCGTCTCAACTGTACTTGACAGTACTCCGCACTGAACCTTCGTAATGCTCCCTACAGAACCACACCGCTGAACTGTGCTGTAGTCGACCTGACTGTAGTGAACCGGGCTCTGAACCGTCTTGACTGCGACACATCAGCTCTTTATATAGGGTCCCTGCTGGCCTTCTAGAACCGGACGGAACATCGCTCGGCGTTTCTAGCTTCGTCACATGACTACATCCCTCGTGACGCTCCTGAGCTCTGTTCACGACGGCGATCCTTCCCGAACCGTCATGTTGACACTCGTCTCGGCTGACCGTCGTAACTCGTCACAATTGACCGCTCGTCTAGCGTTGGCCTGGGGCGATTTGCGTTGGCTGACTACACTCACACCACTACCCCCATCTGTGCCACCACCAGGTTTATAACAATATTGTTTATTTTTCGTCTGTTGCTTATTTAATAACCTTTAAAATCATGAGAATATATTATTCCATTTAAAAATAGAATTTCAATTGATATATATACAGTGAAATGTCAAATTCTTTGAAATACAGAGACCGTCAGATTATCAAGAGTCAACTGTATTTTATAAATAAATTAACCATAATTAATAGTTACAGTGACAGAAACACTCTATATTTGAAAACAAAGGTAAAAACGAAATACTTGTGGTAAACGCCTCTCACTTATTAGGCTTTTAAATCGAACGATGCCCAAATTACGGCTCGCGGGCCAGAACCGGCCCGTGACGTGGTTCCATCCGGCCCGCTGAAACGTCGGCACAAAAAAAAGTAGAAAATCCTCCCCCCCCCCTTTCCTTTTCAAAAAAGTTGAAAATGTATCTTCACGTTCGTTAGGGCCCTCACTTTTGCTTTGATGGATTGGTCACCATGACCTTTAATGATTGCGCGTTTATGAGTTTAGAAATGGAACTCTGAATGTAGAATCTACCAGGAAACGTGAATGGATCTTTTTTGTGGAACATGATAATACGCCAACATATTTTGTTTGCAAAGAAAGACTGGATGTTTCAAAAAAACAACAACATATACAGCGGCATTATAAAAGAAATATGAAGGCCTCCTTGGTGTGTGCCACGTAGGTCTATCAAAGATTGGTCAAACTACGCCAAGAGATTGGAGGAGTGATGGGAGTATTTGCCAAAAAGAAACAACGAAAATGAGTTGATGGTAAATGTTGCTCACATTCTAAGTAGAGAGACGAAGCCATTTTTAGACGCGTAAAAAAAAGATAGACTTTGAAGAATATCCCATTAATTAATGTAAGTACTAGATCCAATCGAGGCGCGGTGGCTGAGCGGTAAAGCGCTTGGCTACCGACCCGGGGTCCGGGGTTCGAATCCTGGTGAAGACTGGGATTTTTAACTTCGGGATCTTCGGGCGCCTCTGAGTCCACCAAGCTCTAATTGGGTACCTGACGTTAGTTGGGGAAAAGTAAAGGCGGTTGGTCGTTGCGTTGGCCACATGACACCCTCATTAACCGTAGGCCACAGAAACAGATGACCTTTACATCATCTGCCCTATAGACCACAAGGTCTGCAAGGGGAACTGAGCAATAAAGCGCTTGGCTTCCGAACCGGGGACCGCGGTTCGAATCCTGGTGAAGACTGGGATTTTTAATTTCGGGATCTTCGGGCGCCTCTGAGTCCACCAAGCTCTAATTGGGTACCTGACGTTAGTTGGGGAAAAGTAAAGGCGGTTGGTCGTTGTGCTGGCCACATGACACCCTTGTTAACCGTAGGCCACAGAAACAGATGACCTTTACATCATCTGCCCTATAGACCACAAGGTCTGAAAGGGGAACTTTACTTTTTACTAGATCCAATCGTTTCAAATAGTTTCAGGAGAATTTTGATTTCGTTTTTTTGAACCTTTTTGTTGATGTGGCAGCAACACGCGTGTCTAAAGTTAAAATGGCCCGCTGGTTGAATTAGGTTGAGCACCACTGTTTTAAATCAATCACATTGTGTTCATATCATGGAATATAATTCTTGAGAAATAAATATTTTAATACCATTTTTTTAAATTTTATGACATGTTAATCAGTGTATTAAATGTGTCTTTTAAAACATAGTTTGGTAAAAACTGAAGTGGCCATGGATAGATTAAAAATAATTAGAATCCAAACCCAAGAGCTCAAGAAATGATTATAGCCACTAGCGAAATAAAACCTCAATATTCACACATGGCAGCCAGTGGTACGCTGTTGAAGACATATAAGATGTCTAGCTGTTTCTTAGGTGTCTTTCTTGTCCTGGAAATAGGAAGGTCAGTCTTTATCACTGACCACATTTCAAATTACTTGTCTATATGCCTCAGGACGAGATCTAGTTATCAGGTATTTTAAAAAACAACATTCTTTAAAGAGTTAGATTTATACTGTTTCCAAAACAAATGTATGAATAACTGAAACAGAATGACATTATGACTATATTTGATACATACTCATAGACATTTTTCACTTTCACCTATCCCTTAGTCTGTTGGATCTATGGGGTACCACCCATAATTTGTCAACCGTCCTTTTCCATTCCTCTCTGTCTTTTGCCTTGGATAGAATCACTTACAATGACAGGCCCGTCCATTCTTTAGTAATGTCTTCCCAGCGCTTTTCCTGTCTGCTTTTTTCTTTTTCCTAGTACTATTCCCTGATGGAAGGTCTTTGCGAGCCCTGAAGACCTTGTCATATGACCAAAGAGTTTTAGTTTGTGTTTTCCGACAGTAGTTAGCAGGTTATTGTGGGGTCCAATCTCTGTCTCTAATCTCCTCGTTTGCGATGCGGTCTTGGGAAGGTATCACACAGATAATTTACCGCTACACTAAAGATAATATCTTCGATTTAGAACAGCGTTGAAGCGTAATGTTTTCTTTTGTTAACAGGTAATTTTTTAGCCCTGAAAATGTTGACACGTTTTCATTAGGCATAATATATATAAAGCTTTTTTTTTCCTTTTAAATATAATACGAAATCAAATTAGCTGGCTGGAGAAAGATCATTAGTTAGGGAAAAAAAAAGAACTTCTATATAAGTATATATATATATATATATATATATATATATATACATTATAACTTTTATATAGCGCTACTTTTATGCTTATAGCATGCTCAGAGCGCTTTGGTCGAATCTCATTTGTGGACCAGTGGGGTGGAGGGGGTATCTAGGAGTTGGTTTTCCGTGCTGCCTTTAGGCGCTCATTCGAACCTCGAGCCCCCTTCGAGGTAGCCAAGCCAAGCCAAGTTCAAGCGCACTTAGCCTCTCGACCACGCTTCCCACATATACACAAAACAAATGAAAAAAATGCCACTATCAAAGTTAAGGCAATAAATCTAGGCCTTAAGTCTATTTGTGATATTGCTTGAGTGGTTGATGACTATCCACAGATCCCTCACTGAAGAAATCTTTGTCAAAGCCTATATATTTTATTCTTCAGCGTACTGCAGTCTCTTAAAGTGATGACATTCTCATCTCAAGCATATGGAATATTTGGGGTGTATCTTAAAGGAGTACATACAATGTGAAAACCGAATCTTTTGAATAGACGTTTTAAATGATACTTTTTTTTTAAATAAGCAGTAAATGCTTAAAATAAATTTGTGAGTTAGTTTAACTAGACCTGGATTTTGCTTTAGCAAAAAAAATGTTTATTTTTTTTAGCCTATACAGTCATTGTCTTTAAATATGTAACAGTAATCTTATATGCAAGTAAATAATAAGTAAAAAAAAAAACGAAAAAGAAAATATATATTCATCTGAAGCACTTCGCGGCTCACTGAGCGTGTGCAATGAAATGACGTCATAGATGGGAAGACTTAGAATGGATTAATGCCATAGATTACAGAACGAACTCAAGCGTGTCTTGCACATCCGGTTCTAAAGTATTACCCTGCAAACGTCTTGATGGTTGAGACAACACTCTGACACTGTGCTCCGTGGACCGTTTAAAGACGTTAGATTGCAAACCCCATCAATAGCTTTGCAAGTAGGCCTATGTTACGTCATCCTCAGATTAGAACAATATTGCTCAAAGAAGTCACACGTGAAGACAATACAAAGGCATTAGCTCACGTTTTCCTGTGACACTTTTTCAAACAGCCGTCTTGTTTTTAATCACAAGTCACATGACGCACGATTTTAACAAATTGAAAACTTTAACACTGTTTCTACACCAAGAGAGTGAAAAAGAAACGAAAATAGTAAACTTAAAAGGTGGAGAATTAAAATAATCTATTTTCTCATTCTATTGATTTCTTGTAAAGCTTCGATATTGCAAGGGGTCTTCACAGTGCGTTTACGCAATCATGTGCTTCTACTACAGCCCAGCTCATTTCTACATACGATGGTGCGCGTGAATGTCCATTTATTCGCTCAACTCTTTATTGAATACAAATAAACATTTAAGTCAAGTGCGGGAATTCCCACTAAAAGTCTTATCAAATAGAGAAACTTTATTTTATTTTAAGATAATTATATTTTTAAAAATAATTTTTAGCGTTTATATATCGCTACTTTCATGCGTATAGCATGCTCAGAGCGCTATGGTCCAATCTCATTTGTGGACCAATGGGGGGATGAGGTATCTGGGAGAAGGCTTTCCGTGCAGCCCTTAGGCGCTCAATAAACACAACTCTGCTCGATTCGGATCGTGTGTCGAATCTCATAGGTAGCCAAGCCAAGCCAAGTTCAAACGTACTAAGCCTCTCGACCACGCTTTCCGGGTAAACCAGATTTTTCAGCCAATGAACCACTATTTGTTCCAAAAGATATACATAAACTGTCTAATTCAAAGATCCTATCCAGTGACCTGAACAATGGTTTCGCCTGAAGAATTTAATAAGTAAAAGTAAATTAAAGTTCCTCTTTCAGACCTTATGGTCTATAGAGCAGATAATGTAAAGGGCATCTGTTTCTTTAGGCCTATTGTTAACGAGGGTGCTATGTGGCCAGCACAACGACCAACCACCTTTACTTTTACCCAACTAATGTCAGGTACCCATTAGAGCTTGGTGGACTCAGAGGCGCCCGAAGATCTCGTAAATTAAAAATGCCAGTGTTTACCAGGATTCCAACCCTGGACCTTCGTTTCGAAAGCTAAGTGCCGTACCTCCAAGTTAATTCGAGGAATAGTAACAACTACTTGATTAGACGCAAACTATTATTGGCTGTTATAGAGAAAGACATTACCTAATCTCACATTGGCGTCGTGGTGGCGTGGTCAAACGCTTACTTCCGAACCGAGGGGTCTCGGGTTCAAATCTCGGTGGAGAATGAGATTTTGATCTTTTGGATTTTTAGGATGCCCCCGAGTCCACCCAACAACAATGGGTTCCTGGCATAAGTTGGAGAAAGTAAAGGCGGATGGTCATTGTGCTGGCCCAATGACACCCTCGTTAACCATACGCCATGTAAACAGATTACCTTTACATTATGTGATCCATAGATCACGTGTCTCACTAGCCCGATTGAATGCTTTGTTTCTTTATTGTTATTTATGGAATGAAAGAGTTATATCCCTTTGTTTATTTTAAGAGTATGAGTGTCAACAGTATGCACGAGGTGTGCACTGAATGTTTTGAGTTTGGGGTTTTGTGAGAGGTTGGAGTTACTTGTTTTCTAAAAGTGGAAGACAGCTTGCTGTCACGGACTTTTTTTTTCTATAGTTATTAAAACTTGTTATTTCCTAGATTGTTGGAGCTTTTGTGGTTCAATTTGTCTATAGTCGTATGTTAATTAGTGTGGTGTCGATTCGCAGTGACAGAAGTCATAGTGTATCTATGTAAGTACCGCAATTGAGCCCAAAAAAGGTACTGACAGTAGCTTGTGCCCTCTGGCATGTTCCTCAAAGACGCCGCTTCTGGAAAGAACAATACTGAAAAAAAAAAATTACTCGGCACCAATTGAGCTCTCAACGACTGCTCGATCGATCACGTGATAATGGTGATTGCACGTTTCGCGTATGAATATCTCAAACAGCTCAGTCAGCAGACGACACGAGAGCTCAATGTCCGATGCCTTCTCCTCACGGAATCAGATCGCCTTGGTTACTGTTTATGATGTAAGTGGATTAAGTGGCGTTCGTATAAGTGGTACAACAATCATAGGCGTACATGACGAAGGGCAAAATGGTACAAAAATAGAGCATAGGCTAATATCTTTTTGAAGAATTAGTTTTTAATGAATATTGCTAATACGTAATGTTGCAAATGATATATATATATAATAATAATTAATATTGTATGTCTTATATATTTTGAACGGTCCTTCGGATATGAAGATTTTTACGTCCTAGTACAGGACGTCAAGGGATGGAAGCGTGCTGGTTTCGATCCAACCACAATTTTGACGACACTTTGATGCACATACTGCTCTACCAGGCAGCCATCTTTGACCAGACAGCTTCATTGGTAATAGCTGTATAGAAATATGTCATAAATACAGAGAAAACAGAAGGCGGCTAAAAGTAAAACTGTTTGGGCTACAAGGCCTTCGTTAGCTACCTACAGAGAATGCAAAGAAAACAAAGTTAACTTCACATTAAAAGTTGTGCGTTTCATATCCTATACCGAACTGGGAGTTTTATGAGGTTCCAACAAAATGAATTACGCATACCAAGAGTTGCAATAACATGGAGGCCAATACGAGGACAGCGCAAATAGGGACGTCCTCCTGTAACTTGGCGACACACCTTCATGTAGGACCTCAGAGCAGTGGACACCAGGTGGGAAGTGACTTCAGACATTGCCAGTGACAAATCTTTGTGCGCCCAATGCGCCGAAAGGTGCGGGAGGATCTAAGCCTAAATCTAAAGTGAGTCATACTTTTGAATATCGAGATAGCAATGTTTATAAGCGGTTAAAACCGCGGTATAACTAAAAATTCTGATAAATGGAGGTAAGACTGTGGTACTGTAGCAGTATTCAATGGGGGCCACCCAAATATTGTTTTGAATAGAAATCAAAGGAATGAATTGTCTTATGTTGATTACAAGTGGCAATATATTTGAAATAGATTAGAGTCTTATCAAGTCTAAATCAGGTTCTGACAGTATTGATGACAAACATACATCTGTGGTATACTGTTTGACTTCAGTGACATGCAAATAAAAGGGGTGGGGGGGAATTCGTAACAGACTGTCAGTCTGGAATAATAAAGTGTTGTCGATGGCATGATTTGTTAAAGCATTTGAAGACATCACTATTACTTGACTAGAGTAACACCTTTAGTTAGATCACTAAATTTAGAAAGCCTCCAGGATAGAAGACTTAAAAGTAAAGTAGCAATTATACATAAGACACTGAACCATAATCTTCAAATACAAAAACAAAATTTAATAAAATACTCTGAAAGACACAAAAATAAGGGCACATTCCTCGTCCCATATGCTAGGACACATTTGTACAAATATTTTTTCTTCCCTAGTGCTATTAGAGCATGGAGTGGGTTGCCTGAGCTAGCCAGGAAAACCAGTGACTCGGCAGAATTTAATCTATTGATTAATATGCATGACTGAATGCATGACGCGTAGGACGTAATCATCTTCTTTTTTTTTAAGTAACGTCTGTTTTACATAAGATAAAATAAGAAATCTGAATGTTTTTCAAATGAATATTGAAACGAACCCCTTTTAAAGCAAAGACGTTCCATGATTCAAATGTAAAACAATTATTGTTTGATGTAAATAATAATTATTATTTGTCATCGAGTCTAATTTTTAAAAGTATTTCACTTATCTGTAGGAAACTTCTCTACAAAACTACACAGACCAAGCTATGCACATTATTTTGTATTTACATTAAAAAGATGTAAAAACCAAACGTAAGACAGGATCGACATATCTTGGTGACATTTCTTTTTTCTAAGTTTTTTTGACGTGACAAGGGAAACAACTCACCCCGCTTGAGTGCTAGGCTTAGCAGACGGCATCTGTCATTACATCAATCACAGTGAAAGCCTTCTGCGTGACAATGGCAATCGAAGTCAATGTGCGAGGCGTCTCAGTTATCCAATCGTGATTTAATCAATTAATTAAATGCACTAAAACTGTAGTGTTAATTAGGAAAATAGTACCAGCAGCAAAACGTATTATATAAGTAACGCAATATTACTGAATTGAAAGACATATTTCCTTGCATGATAACTCGCTAGACAATCGTTAGACCGTATATCTATCCGCCTACGGTTTCCGAGTTGCAAAGGCCAAGGGAACCCGTTTGATCGTCTTAAGAGCTGAGCCGAAGGACACCGGGAGCCTCCGCCATTTTCCTTCGTTATACGGAAAAGCTTTATAATTTTGTAGCCTATGCCTACATTCAAAAAGAATCAAACAATGCTTACCGTAAATTAGCATATTAGGGTGGTCCCAAAGTAGGTTTACAGTTATCGCTTAGATTATTTATTTAAAACTTCTAGACTAGAACCATGACCACACTTTTATATGCTTGCGAGTCGTGGACGCTGACTGCAGAGCTTGAGAGGAGGATCCTAGCAATGGAGTTGAGATGCAACAGAAGGATCCTAGGCATCACATTCAAAGACCGCATCACAAACCAAGAAATCAGAGACAGGGTTACTGCAGCGATCGGAGCCCATGACGACCTGCTAACTATTGTAAAAAGACGAAAGCTTAAAACCTTTGGCCACATTACAAGATCTACGGGGGCTCGCAAAGACCTTCCTTCAGGGAACAGTGCCAGGGAAAAGAAGAAGAGGCAGACAGAAAAAGCGATGGGAGGACAACATTAAAGAATGGACGGGCCTGCCAGTGAGAGAGGTTCTAAACAATGCAAAAGAAAGGGAGGAATGGAGAAAGACGGTCGACAAATCTTGCCTGGTGCCCCAAAGGTCCAACAGACTAAGGGATAGGTAAAGGTAAAAGGTAAAGGTAAGACTAGAACACATGGAAATTCGTTTTACCTGTTAACATAAACATAAACAATTAAGAAGTTCGACTTATATTATGAGGAATGTTTTAAATTGATAATACTAAGCAAGGAACTTCAACCCTATAAAGAGCAGCTTAATAATTGTAAATCTTCCTATAGGCATGGCAGCCCTGTATGCAGTCTTCTGCCATATCCAGTATTGTCATGTTAATTAAATATTTTTGACATTTTTACATTCACTTACCGTAATAATACTCTCTGGTTAATATGTCATGACTGTTATTTTTTAAATGTTGTTTCAATTTATCTCGGAATAGTTTTGGAGATAGTAAAAAAAAAAATCAATAAAAATTACGTTTAAAAAACTAAAAGCACATTTAGAAATTCAACAATATATTATCTATATAATATTAAAATTTTGTAGCAAAGTGATTGTAATTTAAAAAGTTTCCCTTTTAGACTTTGCGATCTAATAGGGCAAACAATGTAAAGGTCATCTTTTTTTTTTTGTGACCCACTGTTAATGAGTGTGTCTGGTAAAAACTGGTACTCCTAGATGTAACTTCAGCCTGAGAAAAACTTGTTTTAAACATCTTCAACTCAGAGAACAAACTAAACTCATAATGTGTTTATGTCAGATTTGCGGATTCATTTCAATTTTAAGATCACCGAGAAACCAGCAGAGCGCAAGAGACTGCGGAAGAACTTCGTGAACTGTGAACTCTCTTACACAAAGATCTATTTCAAAGGAACTACTTTTTTTTTTACCAGAGGTCACAAATAAATATTCCAATGCTCTTTGTGAACTTTGAACTTACTCATACATCCATCTAATTTAGCGTTATAGAATCTAGAGCACATTATGGCAGAAACAAATTGTATGTTTAGAGTTGCCAGGATGTTTAAAATTGAAAACATATTTTTTTATTCATCTTTCTATCAAGGAGGCTAGTTGAGATTAGAACTAGATATTGGAGCTTATGGTGAGATCTGAAAGATTCTTATCAAATCTAGTAGTAAATATATATGCCAAATTGGCACTAAAATACCATTAAATAAACTGAAGAAAACGCCTAATAGTAAGGGGCAGAATCAAGGTTATAATTGAGTTTAAAAAACAAGAACGAGTTAATGCCCATATTTCTGGACTAATTAAAACAGTAATGATCTTTTTCAGTGCGGTGTTCGTATGGCGTCAATTCGAAAGCAGGTTCAGATTGAACAAGAATTATTTGTTTCTTTGAATTAAAAAAAAAATCCATGCTATGAAGAATATTACAAAAGATGAATAAGATAAGAGAGCTAGATCTTATTAGAACGGATTTACTTTACATTGTCCTTATATGTTACACTACATCATTAAGTAAATCCTTTTTAAAGATATAACAGATCCATAAATCTGAAAGAAAAAGACAAACAGCAGGTAAAAAGACAGACGGACGAACGGATGAAAAGAGAGAGAGAGAGAGAAAAATTGTTAAATGTACTAGTCTCAGGGCCGAACTTGGATAATTAGAGGCCCCAAGTGACGTGAAATAGGTGGCTCCAAATAAAAAAAAAAATAAAAAAGAAAAGAAACAGCAAAAAACATAAAATTATGCAATTTACAAAAACCTGCCAGTCTATATCTAAATCGACCCTTAATTGAAATTTACATATCGCCATTTCAGTGCCAGAACTACAAAAGTAAACATAAAGCCGTAGTGCTCTACTATGCTTGAGATCTGATCCAGATTTTATCTCGAATTTTTTTTTTAGTCACGCGCGAGGCCCTCACCAAGGCACCATTTAGAGGCAATATTTGGTTGCCTAGTTTGCCTATGCCTAAGGCCGGCACTGCTAGACGGTACATCTGCTCTTGTGACTCATTATCCATACATTTACGTTCTCTGAATGCTGAAGAGATAAAACTTTTTTTTTTTTTTTTTGAAACATTACCCGCCAATTTGAAACGTCTGTGGGTTTTCCTGATGATAGGTATCGAAGGAAGGAATAATCAATAAGGCTGGGCTCTCACTCTATTAAATACTCCCGGAATATCAAATCTCATTTCCGGTGAAGACTTGTCTAGATGAAATTATTTTTTTTTTGGTCCACAAAAAAATAGTCCTAGATCTACTTTCTCCAACAACTGCAAGAAGTACAACTTTGAGTACAGATGAAACTAGTTTAAGTACGTCCAGCATTTGGGGTATAAGATGGTAAGAAAGAAACAAAGTGAAATGATTTCCAGTTATTATGTAACATTTTTTTAGGTGATCTCAAGATGCGGTCAGGTCAAAAGGTCATTTATGTAATGTCACGTGACATTTCTTGTTCTGTCGGTACGACTGTCAACGGGGAGTCTGTCGTGGTTTTCAGATACCCAGAAACGTTTTTAACGTCGCCGTTTTGGTGCGGTAGTCTTTTTTTTTTTAAAGCTGCCGTTTTGAAGCAGTTGTCTGTTCAACGCTGCCATTTCTGGAACGTGAAATTTTGGCCCTAAATGTTGTAGACACATTAGGAATATTCTCATTTGATTATGTACTAGCCGAATATGACCCGCGGCCTGGGGGCCCGTTTCGACCGATTTGTAAAAGAGTTTCGCTCTTTAATAGACATAAATTTAGGTATTTTATTTTTAGCCCCCTCCCCTCCAGGTAAAGTGAGATTTAACATACACTACGGTCTCCGCCATGATCTAAGGAACATTTACGCCAAGTTTTATCAATATTGGTCTAACGGTTTTGGTTTCTATGCGGGACATAGGCCTACATACATACGCCTTACATTCTGCTTTATATATTAAGATTTTAACAAAAATATACATATCTATGTTTTATATGTTTGTTTGTGTTCAAAATATTTCTTAAATGAAGCAAAAGTGAAATGATTTCCAACTATTTTGTAACATTTTTTAGGTGATCTCTAGATGCGGTAAGGTTAAAAGGTCATTTATGTAATATCACGTGACGTTTCTTGTTTATTGTTTGCATATTGATTCTGCCCATTAGATTTCAGAAGTCATAATGTTGAGTGCTATTTAATATTGTCCAAACAAAAAAAAAAAAGAGAAACAATGATAGAGAAAATATCAGTCAATTTTTCGTTAACACAAAAAGTGGTTTATTTAATTTTTTGTATCTTCCACTATAAAAATATTCATAAAACAAAAATACAATAGGGCCTACTTTATGGGTGGGGGGGAGAAAGAGCATGCTTAAATTTTTGTCTCAGGAATCTGACCTTTCATAGTTGGCAATATGTTTTCGGAAAATTTTCCAAGCTTTTATTACGTGTAAACCTTTTCTACGTTTTATGGGTTAGGAGGAGAGATGTATGTACCATAGTATAGTACAAAATGTTAGTTATATAAAAGGTGTTGTATTTTTAAATTATCGTTAAGACACAACTGCCAAAACGAGATGTCAAAAACTGATGCCAAAACGCTTGCGTACTTTGCTTCTAACAAGTGCTCATATATATTATATATATATATATATATATATATATATATATATATATATATATATATATATATATATATATATATATATATATATATGGCAACATTCACACGATTTCATGTAAAGGTTTACTTCCTCTGTACCCGGCGTCTCGTTTTTCAAACATGTTGGTTTTCAGGTTAAGCCTTTTTTCTCATTTTGAGAGCCGTTATAGGAAGATTGACTTATGATAACACTTTCCAGACTACCGCTTCTGCTTCTTAAATGAATGTCACCTGACCATACAACGTCGTCTGGACTCTAGACCTAGTATTGATTCTATGAGTACTTCCCCCCCCCCCCCCACCGCTTTATCAACAAATTTGATTGAAAAGTACTTTTAATTTGGTTAAGATGAGATATATTACTCTAATTGGGAACATTCGTTCGCCTAGCATCTGTAATATCAAATTCGATCTACTTTAGGACCATATATTCTACATTTTTGTTTTATGTTTTAAGTATTATATTACAATTTAATAGAGTGACCCTAAAAAAAATAATAAAAAATATTAGAATATATTTATATCTATTACATCCATTGTTTTAATGTAGTTATAATCATGGAAATTTTAATCTTCATTAAGTCATTGATTGTCTTGGCGAAACAGCGTAGATGGTGGTACAATTGAAACAAGTGTCAAGAAAACAAAACTAGAAAATGAAAAAATATAAAAAAAGAAATTTAAGCATGAAAACAATTAATAAAACAAAAACAATTGATAAAACAAAAACAATTGATAAAAATATTTCTAATCGCACATATTTATTATTATTAGTTTACATCTATTACAAATTTAACTACATGACTGATCCAAACTAATGGATACAATTACACTTTGTAGGAGCTTTGTTTTGCTGTTTTAAAGTATTTTAAAATGTTTTTTCTCGTTATTGATTCTTGTGTTGTTCGATAAAAGAAATAAGTGTGCAAAATTTCAACTTAACTCTTTCTCTCCTAACTGACGATACCAGCGTTGATTCCACCAGAACGTGGTAAATAATTACGGAGTGAAAGAGTTAATCCGAGATATGGGTATGGGAGAACTAACGTGTAGAAACATTTTTACCAGACAGACAAACAGACAGACAGACAGACAGAGTTTATATAAGCTTTATAAAAACGTAAAAATATTTTATCTTTGTGTCTCTGTGACAAACGTTTTGAATCAGATAAACTACTGGGTAGAAAATGAGAAATCAATCAACATAAACTAAAATTAGCAAGGTCGCTGCATACTGATAAGTAACTAATTAGACGGCTTAATAAAAAACTGACTGAACATAACAGTCAATGTACGTCTACCCATAGAGCTAACAAAATTGTTGCTGGGTCCATAATTTACCTATAGGCAAAATAAACTATAGCCAAGGGCCCCCACTTGCCCGGGGCCACCAAAAAATGTTTTGAAGAATAAGCAAAGGAATTCATTGCCTTATGCTGATTAAAAGGGGCCCATGTGTCAAAAAGCTTTGGGCAGGGGCGGACTGGCTATATGGGCATTCGGGCAAATGCCCGGTGGGCCGGTACACAAATGGGCCGGTAAGGCCACCTAAAGGGCTTCAAGAATGCCACAATAGAAAGTATTAAATTGTTAAAGGTTTTATTGTATTCTGTTGTAAAAAGGGGCCCTCTGAGCTTTGTGTTTAAAAAAACAAACAACTTTAACAGACTCTTACAGTGCGATGTTAATTTAATCTACACACATTTTCCAAAATAATGTAATTGCCTACACCCGTAGACACTGCTACTAGTCGGCTTCATCCTTGAAGGGCCTACATACTTAGCGATTAAAAAGTAACAAAAGTCCTATATTTCTTATAAATATATAGAGTTCACTGTCTGCATGCGTAAAGTTATCAATACATTATCAAACATAACAAAATGATTTTTAGGACAGGTAGAACTAGACTTGGATGCCCATCATATTATGTAAACAAGTTATGGATCCGAATGGTATAGAAATGCCCGGGCCGATTTTAACACCCAGTCCGCCCCTGTCTAAGGGCCTTATGAAATCTAAATCCGGCCCAGCGTCAGTCTGGCTATTATCCTGAACTCGATTCTTTTTACAAATTCGCTTTTTAAAGTAAGGAAAAAAAAGAGAGAGAGTCCTTGACTGTGTTAAAATGTCACAATAATCTAGCTGTAGTCCTCACTTCGTGTTAATTATATTTCAACAAATGGGACAATTAGTACCAGCAGCCATTAGCAGACGTTAGTGGACAGAGAGCAACTGTCTTCCAAACAGCACAGATCTATATTGTAACACAATATACGCAAAAAGAACTTACATTTCACCTGCAATAAGCTGCCCATATGATGTAGAATTAAATGCTAATGAAACGACAGTAATCAAAACTAGATCAAGTCCTTTCTATTTTTTTTTGAGGTCTATAGAGTAAGTACGATGACAGTAGATACCATTTTCTTGTCCGCTGGGGGGGGGGTCTGAGCGAGCTCTGTGACTGTTTTTGCTTTGGTATTTTATTGGATAAGGGATCTGAACTTTATCCAGCCACCCCCAACCCCCAACTGGCGACTCTAATGGACTTTGGTGACAGTAACTTTGCGTTAGTTGTTTTATATATATATATATATATATATATATATATATATATATATATATATATATATATTAGATGGGCTGAACCCCGAACCTTAAACCTTAATATGAGTTAACATCAGAAAAGCATTGATTGAAAGTAATATTGTAATTCTATTGCTTCAAAACGTTCATTAGGAATACAAAAATTACATCCGACGCCTATCGGTGTGTTTACCTAGAATCTAAAACGTATTCCCTCTGTTGGATAGACAGCCATTTTGTTTCTTCAACTTCATAATTGGGTGAAGGCCAAAAAAAAAAGAAAGTTAACTCAATCTACTCTGTTGGTATTGACGTTTTCACACTGTCTCTTCCTATTGGAAAAAAAAGTTCGAGAAGGTACAGTAAATTACAATTTGAATTTAGGTCATCGATTACGCAGACAGAACCAATGATCGGTCGGTCATCTTGTGTCTGGTTAGTTGGTCAGACTGTCACAAGTCAGGATTAGTAAGATCTAAATGATTAGAATCACCCAAGACTTAGACTTACTGTAATTATGTTCAGTATTGTTCAGTCCACTATGCACTAATGACTAATCTCCTGTTCTAATTACTGAGATCACAGACAGACATATCGTTGTTATGAAGAGTTTATTTTTGCAGGGGGGGGGGGGGAGGAAGTCTACATCTCTAGTTCGAGGTCAACTACGTGGGGTTTCTCTATGTATTATGACACTCTCCAATATTTTCTCCTTATTTGGTCAACAAAACAGTTTGACATTATCACCAGAGTTGTCTTATCTTACTGTGAGAGTCGTCTTGCTGGTTAGAGATTTGTATACATGGCGGGAAAACTAGAAAAAGAAAGAATTTTGGTATAACTGTTGTACAAAAAAAAAACAGTGTTCATGAGCTATGTATTTAAATTCACAGAATGTGTGGTGCCTATATAATTTTGCAATGCAGAATCATTTTTAACCTCTTCCGTTTGTAACTTTTGTTTAGTTGGCAACTGTGAAGTTCAATTAAGCGTCCTTGGCATTATTTAGATGTGTCGTGAAAATCGCCAAAAGTTTGTTTTAATTTCTGTCTGCATGGGATGGGACAATTGTTTCCAAGTCTGCCATTAGTCTCTCCTATCGATACGCTTACATAACCACTCTAGAAGCTGCTAAAGAGACGAACAAATGCTTTTTCGAGATATAAGTTTTAGATGTTCCTTCTGAGTTACATATTATTACATTAAGGTCCAAACCTCCCTCAGGTCTGCGGAGAACGGCCAGGAAACAGTTTTCAAACCCGGGTTCATCGAGACGACAGTCCAAAGCGCACACTACACAACCAGGCAGCCATCCAATCATTAGAAGCAATGGACCTCATTCACCAATCGTAAACAAACAACATTTAGCCACGTGATTCTGTATCTCTTCTATACAAATTACCATCTAATTTTTAATACACAATGGCTATCACGTGACAGTTTTTTTCATTGTTTTATGAATATTATCACGTGACAAAATGTTTGTTTTCGTTGCATGACCATGTCACTATATGTCACATTGACTTTTCACCCGCGAACAAGACTGTGAATTGTGTCTGCTTTCAATGTGTCCGATAACTAGTGATTCATGCGAGTCAAAGTGGGAAGCGTGGTCGAGAGGCCAAGTGCTTGGCTTGGCTACCTAGAAGGGGGCTCGAGGTTCGACACCCGACTCGGGCAGAGTTGTGTTTACTGAGCGCCTAAAGGCAGCACGGAAAACCAACTCCTAGATATCCCCTCCCCCCCCCCCCCACCGGTCCACAAATGAGATTGGACCAAAAGCGCTCTGAGCATGCTATAAGCATGAAAGTAGCGCTATATAAAAGCTATAATAATATTACTGTGTACTGAACTTGTGTCCAGTGTATTTCTGTGTGCCTAACCGAAGTTAGCGTCTTCAAATATCTTAGTCAAGCTCTTAAAATCTATTTGGGGATGATATTTATTTTTAAAGTCTACACTTTGCAAAGAACAGGACTGTCTAATAAACGTTTTGAAAGTTCAAGTCACAGCGTTCTCCAATGCCTTTGCCTCTTTCTATTTGGTCAGTGTGTTTGTTGACTTTTATCTGTTGACTTTCAAGTCACTGGTCTACCTGCCGGCTGTGTGTAACTCGCATGTGTCAATGTCAGGGTTCTCAAAGTTAGCAGCCTTTGGGGAACTTACTTTTGGATGTTTCTAACTCATAAGAAGTGAGAGGCTCCATCTCCAATAAGTTAGGCTTTGTTTTTTCGTCCTGCTACTGAAATGTTATCGGCATCGAGTGACTCTAATAGGGATTGTCACAGCAGAGAAAACAGTGGTTCGTGATCTGTGGACATATTGCAGACAGAAAAAAAAAAAAAAAGCATTTATCGTTTTAGAAAACTTTGGTCTTCGGACTGTCAATCATACCAACATATAGGACCTAAATCTAGATGTGGACCCTAAAATTGTGTCCCTAAATACATACGGTACCTGTGTCAAGAACGGAATTTCACCACCTGTGAAGTGTGATATCCGAGACGTGAAGCAGACGTAATTAAACCAGATATTTCTCAATTACGGTATTGATGATATCATAATTATTGCTGTCACAAAAAAATGATATATAAGCCTATATAAAGTAGGAACCTTGATGAGGTCTGCTTTATATAATGATCTCCGTATCTCTGTCTTTCAAAACTTTGTGTGCATGCTTTAGTATGAAAACAATAACAACAACAAAAAAAAAAAAAAAACTATCATTAAATTGGAGGCGCGGTGGCTGAGTGGTAAAGCACTTGGCTTCCGAACATGGGGTCCTGGGTTCAAATCTCGGAAAAGACTTGTATTTTGAATTTCGGGATCTTTAAGACGCCTCTGATTCCAGCCATATCTAATGGGTACCTAATACTACCTAACATTAGTTAGGGAAAAGTAAAGGATGTTGGTCGCTGTCCTGGCCACATGTGGCATTTTACGTATCGAGAGACGATCTTTTCCCTTTGCAACTTCTTGTGTGACTAAAGAGGCCAGTCCTTCATACACAGCTGCGGTCGCAGGTTGGGCATATGTAATCACCAGGCGCCGTTGCATTTTCACCCTTCTTTCTGCTTCTGTTGTGTATGGCATCTGCAATCCGAGACCCTTCATTTATTCTCTCTCTCTCTCCATGTGGATCTATCCAGTGCTACTTTTTCCCAGCTGCTAGTGACGATTTTGAAGAGCTTCATGTCGCGTCTGAATACATCCGTATACCGCAAAAGTGGACGACCAGCGGCTCTCCTGCCTTCTATTAGATCGCCATACAGGATGTCCTGTGGAAGTCGACCTGCTGGAATTCTACGAACGTGGCCAAGCCAGACAAGGCGTCTGCTGCTGGTAATAGAGCAGATGTCCTGGCACCCTGCTCTTCGTAGCATTTCCCCATTGGTTATTTTATCTTGCCACCTTATTTTAAAGATCCGTCTTAGGAATCGGAAGTGGAAGACATTCGGCTTTTTTTCTTGCCATGAGTAGGTTGACCATGTTTCATTTCCGTATAGCAAAGTGCTCAACACACAGGACCGGTAGACTAAGGCTTTAGTATTGTTAGTCAGCAATATGTAGGCCCCCACTCTTTTCTGCAACCGTGACATGGTGCCCATTGCCATGGCTATCCTGTTGTTTATGTCTTTATCCAGTAGAGTATTGTTGGATATGATGGAGCCAAGATAGCTAAAGTGATCAAAAATTTCAAGTAGTTGGCCACTAATATTTACCTGAGGTGCAGTATTAACCGTGGGCCACAGAAACATATAAACTTGACATCATCTGCTCTATAGATAGCTCGGTCTGAAAGGGGAACTAATCTTTAAAGTGTTAATGTAGTTTAAGCAAAACTTAAACAAAAAAAAAGTTTGTCGGGCTTCCCCTTAAATGGCGCTTTTGCTGCATAATATCTATTACCTTATTTTAAAAGTTGCAGACGTTGATTCCAAGAAAAAGATAATTATTCATACTCGTAATCATGCGTTAATAAGGTCGTGCATGTTAATAAGCTACTTCACCTATCCCTTATCTGTAGGGCCGTTGGGGCACCACACATGATCTGTCGCTGGTCTTTCTCCATTCCTCTATCTTATGTCTTGATTAGAATCTCTCTTAATGACACTCCCGTCCGTTCTTTGATGTTGTCTATTGCTTTCTTCAGTGTGCCTCTTCTTCTTTTCCCAGTACTGTTCCTTACAGGAAGGTCAAGGCGAGTCCTGAGAACTTCGTGATGTGATATGGCCTACACAGTCTTAGATTACGTTGTTTATGTGTGTGTGTGTGAGTGTGTGTGTGTGTGTGATCCTGTATTGATAGATAATACCTAGGATCCTTCTCGATTCCATGGCTAGGACCCCCCCCCCCTCTAACTCTGCAGTTAGTGTCCAAGATTTGCAAGCGAACTTGATTCACATGTCGCCATAATTTTAACCAAGTCATTGGTTTTTCTGGCTGATTCAAGCAACCCGTGCAATGCTCTGATGGCACTAGAAAACTAATTCTTCCAAGCGTACGAAATAAGAAATATGCCTCTACGAGCAATGCATAAAGCTGTAGCAAGAGATGAAATATTTAAATGTGAATATGAGATGATAATAAAGGCAATGTCTTCGATTTCGAAGATTAATGTGAGTGAAGTGTTTCAGATGACTACGCAAACCCAGTTGCGACATGCATATTCTTCCTTTATCTCGTGCAGACAAAGCCGTTGTCCACAGGCTTTTTTTTTTATAACACAATATTGTCCGATAAGCCTAATCTGTTGATGAACGCAAGGAAATGACCGCGTGCAGTGATCAAACTCGAGAGGAACGTGTCGACGTTGAGAAACAATAGAGCCTACAGAACCAAGACATTTCATTTTAGGCCCTATTCACGAATGTGTGGGGCAACGAATTGGCCTAGTTTATGACTGTCAAACATGCGGGTCACATTTGCAAAATTGAAAATAAAAATAAAGAATTTACTCAGGATAAAAAAGTTCACCTCACAGCAAGGACCCGCACCATTAATTCTGTACGACATTGTTTAGGCCTATATTTCCATGACAGTTTACTTCGTCAAAGAACAATATAGGCCTACTAGGTCAATTCTTGTGATATGATAACATCGTTCTTCTGTATTGGTTATTAAAATCTTTGCATGACGATAGCTCAAAGATAGCCATATCTAGTTTGAGAACTAGTGGACTTCAAGATCTCATAACGAAATCTGAAAGATAGCCTTCATTTTCGTTCTTAGACCGACTATTTGCCGTGTCACTGGTAAGCTATAAAAATGCCTTCAATATTTTAAAACTATTTATATTACAATGATTTTTTAATTTCAACGTAACATAATATAAATCTAGGTCTATATTTAACCTTAACCTTGAATTTAAAGATAATATGGAACATTTTACTTAAATGTCATAACAAGTATTATAGCATTACATGTTACAGTACGAGTATAATGTCAGATTAACACCAAACCTAAACTTTTATTAATGTATAAGGTTTACTTATACCTTATACCTTATATTACACTCAATAAATATAAATATGATATAAGGTATAATAATATAATATATTTTAAAAAATTCCATTTAAAAAGCGAATTGAAAACTAAAAACCCAAACTTTTATAAGGATGATCTACTTTCGATATTTTCTTTGTAGCAGCTGATTCCTGTTCAGTTTATATTTCTTGTCAATACGTCAAAGTCTGCGGTTAATGCTCCATTTTCATGCACTTTTAATCAACATGGCAATGATAAACAAGGTAGAATCTAGTAAACAAATATGCATGGTATAAGTCTATATAGTAAAGACATAAATTAAATCATAATGCCCCTTAACTTAAACTTAAATTTATAAATTAGACTTACTAAGTTAGTGTTTAGACTTACTTTTTTAGTCTTAGACTGTTACTGTTAGACTTAGATTCAGTTACTGAGTTAGATCTAGACTTAGACTCTCTATCTCTAGAGTCTAGATCAAAGATCTAATTCTAATCTAGTCAATCTAGATGATAGTAGATCTAGATCTATTACTATAATAATTATATATAAAATAAAACTATTTACTATAAGTAGCTAGAGGCTAGATCTACTTTGACTTTGACAATAATATAGATCTAGATCTGTTCAATTTGAAATTGAACAGGGACTAACATAGTAACTAACAGGAACGACAGTAAAAAAGCGTACCAACTAGTGAAGGACCTCACTACCTCAAAGCATGGAAGAACCAACACAATACAAGACAAAAACAATAGATGCTTAACTGAGGAAAAAGATGTATTAAAGATGGACAGAATACTGTTTAGAGTTGTATAACTTTGAAATCTCAGGAGATACAGAGATACTAAATGTCCCGGCAGTATCCAACATTGACGACTATCTGATTCTTGGCTCGGAAGTAGCAGCAGCAGTAAAAGCCCTAAAAAGGGAAATCGGCTGGAGTTGACAACATTCCTGGTGATCTTCTACAGGCGGGAGGAGAAAGCATGATAAACGCACTTTATATGATTTGCAACAAGATCTGGCAATCAGGAGTATGGCCCAAACCCTGGACCCAATCACTCATCATAACCCTTCCAAAGAAAGGCAATTTACAACTCTGTCAAAACTATCGCACCATCAGCCTCATAAGCCATCCAGCATAGTACTGTTAAAAATTATATTAAACGGCTAAAACCGATAGCAGACAACATCATAGCAGAAGAACAAGCGGGTTTTAGACAAGGTCGCAGCATTACAGAACAAATCCTAAACCTCAGAATACTGTGAAAAATATCTCCAACACCAAGAAAATTTTTTCCATGTCTTTATTGATTTCAAAAAAGCTTTCGATCAAGTATGGCACGGGGCACTCTGTGCGACAATGGAAAAGTACAACATCAATAAAAACATAATCAAAGTTATCCAGAACCTCTACAAGGATGCCACCAGTGCGGTGTACTTCAACAATAATATTGGGGACTGGTTCAAAACCACAGTTGGAGTAAGACAAGGCTGCCTACTTTCACAAACACTCTTCCATATCTTCCTTGAAAGGATAATGGAAGATGCTCTCGAGGGCTATCATGGTACTGTTAGCATTCGAGGAAGAAGAATCACTAATTTGCGCTTCGCAGATGACATTAATGGCCTAGCAAGAACAGAAGAACCAGCTGACCTGGTGATGCGCATTGACAAGACTTCCGCAGCATATGGCATGCAAATAAATGCCGAAAAAAAGCAAATTATGACCAATAGCCAACAGGGCTTTAAAAGAGGCATCAGTATTGGAGGTGAAAAGCTGACTAGTGTTAACAGCTTCAAATACCTTGGAGCTCTTGTCTCAGATGAGGAAACAAAACCCGAACTACTGGCCCGAATAGCACAATCCACAGCATCCCTTACAAAACTGAAAATAATTTGGAAAGACAAGGGCTTGAGACTGATGTGCTCCCTGGTCATGGCCACATTTTTATATGCTTGCAAGTCTTGGACGCTGACTGCAGAGCTATAGAGGAGGATCCAAGCAATGGAATTGAGATGTTACAGAAGGATCCTAGGCATCACTTTCAAAGACAGCATCACAAACCAAGAGATTAGAGACAGGGTTACTGCAGCGTGCGGACTCCATGATGACCTGCTAACTATTGTAAAGAAACGAAAGCTTAAAATATATGGCCATATTTCAAGATCCACGGGGCTCACAAATACCTTCCTTCAGGGAACAGTACCAGGAAAAAGAAGAAGAGGCAGACAGAGAAAGCGATGGGAGGACAACATAAAAAAATGGATAGGCCTACCATTGATAGAGGTTTTAAACAAGGCAGTAGACAGGGAGGAATGGAGAAAGGAGAAATGGTCAACAAATCTTGCTTGGTGCCCCAACAGTCCAACAGACTAAGGGGATAGGTAAAGGTAAAATATAGCGGGTTTTTTTAGGATCTTAAGTTTGTTTTAGGGCTACAATACATACACTATGGTCTTAGTTAGTACCAAAGGAATATTTCTGCCAAGTTTTATCAAGATTGGTCAAGTGGTTTTGATTTCTATTCGTAACATACATACATACGCCTTACATTCTACTTTATAGTAGAGATTATAGACATAGAGAGATAATACATATATTCATTAATTCACTTAATGGAGTTTTTGTCTAAGATTAATTCTGCACCATCTAGTTACAAAATCAATTCTGCTTTAATAGCATTTGAATATTTTTCCCAGCTTTATAGTACTATTCATAAGCAGGCACTTCAACTATTATTTTAAAAAAGGTATCAAAACTATTAGAACTGAGAATGCTAAATAAAACTTGGCAGTGATATATGTACGCCAATGTAAACCCAACAAAGCCAAAATGTTAGTTGTCTTGCTGCGATCCTTAAGAATGTACTACAGAAAACTTTAACTATGAGAAATTCTTTTCAAGGAAACACAGAAATGCTCAACACAAATTAGGCCTATATTCTTTTTTTTTTTCCCTACAGTTTCCACCTTGCAAAAAGCTGCACAGTGCATTTGTTCTGTGCTACCGGAACATGAGTTTAAATCTTAAGACTGACAAGGCATTTGTGGATGGAAAATGGATCTCTGCGAGCTCTGGGAAAACTTACGAGGGTAAAAATAAGATTTATAAGAGACAATGTTACAGTTAGCTAAAGTTGGCAGTAATTATGTTTTTAACCACATTAAGTGTCCATCACACTTTCATCAAACAATTTTTTTACTTCAAATGAATCATCAGCTTTTAAGTATCAGTTACTATGTCATATTTATATAAATTGTCAATCTAAACATTGCAAGAGTCATAAATGCTGTTAGATGAAATATTGGACAGACATAGAGGGCCAGAAGAAAATCTTAATCGACCACCAGCTGACAATGGTTATGCTTGCCCTGGATGTGGCAAAATATGTAGGTCACAGCTGGTGTTGCGTAGCCACTGGAAATACTGCATTCCTCATTAACCTTCAGACTCGAAGACAGGCCTTATTATAAGTATTATAAATACACCTATGATTATTTGAAATTAAACTTTGATTTTATTAGTAAAAAAAAATGTTCTGTTTCTTGCCCTGCTACTTGTTTATCACTTTTAATTAAAAATTATAGGCTCAAATCTTTTTACAAAATTCTGGACAATAACGTTACAGTTTTTATGCAATGCTTGGCTGTTACCATTCTGGTCAAGACTCTGTAGCTTCTCAGACATATTAAAATGGGATTCAGTGTCTTGGAAGTGGAAAAGTTAATTACTTTTAAATGAGGAAATAAAAATTGTATGATAAGTTTATTTGTATAAAATACTTTGTAAAAGTAAAATTTTGTCAAGTACATATAGCTTGACATTTGTATTTGTTAGTTCTAAACCCTGCAACTGGACAAGTGCTGGGTTCAGTTCCTGACATGGATCAGGATGATGTCCGTGATGCTATCAAAGCTGCACACACAGCTTTTAAGAGTTGGAAGAACACCTTACCAAAGGTTTGCTTGATTTTGTTTCATGTGATTGCATGCTGTGTACAATTTATTTTAAGTTCATATCATTTGAACCTGCAGTCTATCAACTTCTTTCGCCCTTTCCTTTCTTGTTGCCACTGATAGAAAGCCAGAAAGAAAATTTGAATTTAACATTTTATTAAATGCCTAAAAACCTCTGTACAAATGATCAACAATTTGATTTGATATGATTTTAAGCAAGACAATGAGGAAAAGAAGTCTTTTGAACAGATTCAACAATATAAGTTATATTTAGGCAAAAAGAATATCCAGAGCCTTTGATTTTATATTTAAAAGGAGATGTTTCAACCATTTTAAAGCAGAAGTATATTTGTTTTGCTGTAGATGTTTGTTTGCTTTACATGTTTCGGGTGTTCCTTCAGATCTGAGGATAATTACTTCCTAGCCCAAATCTCCCGCAGGACAGATGGGGATAGTGGCAGCAGAGTTCAGTTCTAGGACCATCCATTGTGTCCATTAAATGACAGTCCAGAGGGCATACACATGACTAGGCAGTAATCTTAAGCTTTTGTCCATGATGTTTAAATTGAAGACAATTTAGCATTTCCAGATTGTTTACCATTAAATGTTAACTGTGGTGGAGATTATTATTTAGACATTCTATAACAGTACTACAGTCAAATATTGTTTTCTCATTCTATAGGAACGAAGTGTTATCATGAAAAAGTGGTACGATCTCAGTTTGAATTACAAGAAAGAATTGGCTACATTACTGACCGAAGAGAATGTAAGTATTGTCTCTGTCCAAAACACCTGCAGCAAGATTTTGTTTTCTGATTTTCACATAGCTAATTACTAACAAACATTGACATGTCTTTCTTCAAGGGTAAACCTCTGGCTGAGGCGGAAGGTGAAATTCTTTATGGCTCTGGATTCTTGGAGTGGTTTGGTGAGGAATGCCGAAGAACTTATGGAGATGTTGTTCCATCGCCTGTCCAATCTAAGCGAACATTGGTGATCAAACAGCCCATTGGTGTTGCTGGCATGATAACTCCTGTAAGTTTTCATCATACATTTTTATTAAAGTATTGTTAAATAAAAAATATATTGTTTATGGATTTGTAAATATTTTTACATAATTTAAAGTTTTTTTTGTTTATTACCTTGAGAAAAACATGATCACTTAAGGGTAGAGAACTGTGTAAATTAGACCCAAATATCCAGGATTGAAGACCTCTTGGAGACTTTAATATTTTAATGTAAACTAATTGGTTACATGAAAACATGAATGGGAAAATTAATGAAACTGTTTGTTGTGCTATGTACATAATGTTCTTATGACTCCTAGTGAGTTTAACTTGTCTCCAGAGTCATAAAGAGAAAGACAAAACTCAATATCATATATTTCTTTCCTGTTGTGTAGTGGAATTTCCCAAATGCCATGGTGACACGTAAAGCTGGTGCTGCTATTGCTGCTGGCTGTACTGTGGTGCTGAGACCCGCAGAAGACACTCCATTTTCTGCTTTGGCCCTTTGCAAGGTAAATTTATTTTTAGGGCCAAATTTTATATTGGAAGGTTTTTTTTTGGGTAGTATTTTTTTTTTCTTTTGTAATTACATTCACCTAATTTTTAAAAAATGTGCTTTTAAAATACCTCATGTTTTTTAATATTTGTTTATATTTCATCCCTTTGAAATAACTTTGTTCAATCAGACTATAACTATGGTGAATTAATGCAACCTTGGTGTGACATTGTAAAGAATGCATAACAAATGCAGCTATTTGTTTGTCTAGCTCGCTGAAGAGGCTGGCCTTCCTCCCGGTGTCTTGAATGTGGTGACCAGTGATCGTGGTAATGCTGGGCCTATTGGGAAAGAATTGTGTGAGAACCCTCTGGTTTCTAAAATCTCATTCACTGGATCTACCGCAGTTGGCAAGGTAAGCTCACAATGTACTCTCTAATCTCTCAGCTCTTGCTCATTATATTAACGTGAAAGACTTTTTGTCACATTAAACACCTTCAACAGTTTGTTACTTTTTATAAGAGTTCACATTCGTTATTCATCTTTTTTATTTTTTTGCGATGAATAGTTCTTATTATTCTAAAAAAAAACTAGAATATGCCAGGCGGGGTGCATATTTTCATCCCAGATTTTAAGCTGTATTAACACAAAAATCTACAAACTTAATGCGCTTTGAGTGCGTAGTAAGTCCAACTTCAGTAATTTCACAGCTTGTCATCTTTTCCCTTGTGAATGTTTCATGAATGAAATACTAAGTTTATTCTGGCATATTCTTTCTCTTTAATGCTTTAATAAAATCTGCAGCTTTTCAACAGGACCCTTGAGCTGTGACCACTGTCTAAAGATGTCCATATTGATGACCTTTATGACTCTAAATAGACATATACATACTTTTTAAAATGCAATAGCCAGAATGTAATAACCTTTGAACTTTATCATAGTGTGCAAGCTGTGACTTGTAACCAAATTTAGCTCTTAAGTAACTTGATATTGATTTTAAACACAACTGCCATTTGAGAACCTAATGTTGTCATGTAATAAAGTTACAGATGTAACTTGAAATAAAGTTGCATATGCTCAAATGGTGACTGAAGGCAGTTAGCAGTTTCATTCATTTCAGTCTTAATTTTTAACTCATATATGACAGTGGGGAGAAATAATTGCTACATTTTGAATAATAGAAACATATTTAATATTTTTATCACAGTTTTAATTTTGTAAAATATCTTTTGTCTTATTATATTGGTCTCCTTCAGTCACAAGACGACTGTGGCTCATGTCGAGTATGGCTCATTTTGTGTAGGATTAGATGAGAGCCTGGGAATTGGCTATTGTTGGGGTGTTTTTACACACACAGCGATTCCCTCTCTCCTTAAAGCTGATACGTCTATAGGAAAGGCAATAATTATGGGTCAGTAACATTACAAGGTCTGCAATGGTCTCACACCGGGTCACAGACTTATGATTTTTTTTTTTTTTTAGATATGTACTGTGTTGCAAAAATATATATATATATAAATAAATTGTTTATCAGTCAAATGAGATTTCTTTTTCACAATATTGAATTACATAAAATAACTGCATATTTATTTATAGTAATATGAATTATCCTTCTATTTATGTCATATTTCAGTTTAATTATACTTTAGCAAGAGACCCAATAATCCTAATGCTTCTATCTTTTTGTATGAAGTTTGTTGGATGATGTTGAATACATTTTTACTTTATCTTATACTGGGCAATTCTACTCTGCATTTTTTCACTGTCTGTGCCCACTGAAAATAGAGTGCCTTACTAAGTAGTAATCACTTATTTAATAATTAATTATCTTCTACCCACAGCTGTTATTGTCACAAAGTGCTGACACTGTCAAGAAAGTTTCTCTGGAACTTGGTGGCAATGCTCCATTCATTGTATTTGACAGTGCTGACCTACAGAAGGCTGTGAATGGACTTTTAGCCTGCAAGTTCAGAAATGCTGGGCAGGTGAGTGATGACTGGTCCATCACAGACCATTATTCTTTCTTCACCATTTAAGTTGTCAACAAAAATACTTTGAAGGCTTGTGCTTTATGTATTAAAGAACATCCGTTGAAGGTGACTATTATTTAGTCAGTGAAGCATGCAGAGTACACATTTTTTTTTTCCTTTTCAGCGTATAGATAGTTACATGTGTGTAAAATAGAACTCACTTTACATATGAAATAAAATATAAAAATGTCACTTAGCTAGAATGACTAGAGAGTGTCATCAGTCACCCTCACTGTGCCTTTGGTCCATCCTGGATTCTTTTGGAAAACTTGTACTATTTAATAAAATGTTTTAATCATATTGGTCAACATGCTTGACCTTCACATCTATGATAGTGAATGTGTTAAGTCAGATAATGTGTGACACGATTAGAAATGAGTTATTTGTTTTGTAAATAGGGAAAGTTTAAACTTAGAGACAATGACATGATTAGTAAAAACTAGACTAGGTTTTGAGAAAGAATAGTGAAATAAAAACGTATGTAAACAAAATACGTTTGACAGCTTTAGAGAGAGGAGCTTTTTATGAACATAGAGATTTAGCTTGCCGACATTTGATGGTTCCCATTATTATTATTAAACTTCTTGTTCAATATTCAATATCAGCATCGACTAACTATTTTAGAGTTGCCTCCCTTTGACTTATCTGCATAAGACAGCGCGAAAGTGCCTTACAAATAATTATCTGCTTTACATAAATTGTACTTTTTTTTCTTTTTTATTTCTAAAAAAAAAGTTTTGAGCAGTCTTCAAATGTATATCACTCTATATAATAGTTGGTAATATTACATTTGCATAACAAACTTGTTTTTTGTAAAGCATAACATTTGATTCTGATTCGGCCACACATTTTTCCTTACAGACCTGTGTTTGTGCTAACAGAGTCCTGGTACAGGAAGGCATCTATGCCAAGTTTGTCCATGCCCTTGCTCTAGCCATAGAAAATACTCTCAAAACTGGAAACGGTTTGGAGCCAGGAGTGAATCAAGGACCTTTGATAAACTCTAGGGCTGTGGAGAAGGTAAAGAGCAAAGTTATTTTCCTAAATATACTGGTCCATATCTGGACATGTACTTGCCCTTATTCCTCTCAAAAATACTGGTCCATATCTGGACATGTACTTGCCCTTATTCCTCTCAAAAATACTGGTCCATATCTGGACATGTACTTGCCCTTACTCCTCTCAAAAATACTGGTCCATATCTGGACATGTACTTGCCCTTATTCCTCTCAAAGATACTGGTCCATATCAGGACATGTACTTGCCCTTATTCCTCTCAAAGATACTGGTCCATATCAGGACATGTACTTGCCCATATACCTCTCTGAAATACTGGTCCATATCTCTGTCAACATGTACTGACAGAATTAAGATAAAGAAGGGAAAATATTTAAAGAAATTATTTGAATACATTTTAATTATTAATATTCATGGTGATACATATAAACTCACACGTTGAAATGTTTGCACTCTAGGCCCAAGGGATGACAGCAATCAAATTCTTATCATTGACAGTTCAAAATGTGTAGCATGGTACCCTGTGTGATTAGAAATAAACCATTATATCTATATAAAGACATTTTTGGACAAGCAATGGATACCAGCACATCTAGAACTAGAAGGAAATGAGAAGGCTGACACACTCGCCAAGAGTGGAAGAACAAACTCACAATTAAACTTTGCACTTTATCCGGAAGAAATGAAGAAACTAATAGTAAATAAAATAAATGAGAAATGGACAAGCTCTCATCCAAATCGCAAGAAAGATGATGCCTATTATCGTCTAATCTTTCGACTCAGGACCGGACACAACATATGTACCGGAAGCTCAAAATTGGAACCAGTGAAATCTGCCCATGTGGAGTGTCACCAGAGAATGCTAACCATGTCCTCCAAAATTGCTCTCTTTACCAAAAGGCCTGTACAAGAGACTGGCCCCAAAACACCCCAATAGAAAGAAAACTATAAAGAGATCTCTGTGATTTGCAAACTACTGCGCAGTTCATCTCATGTATTGGTCTAGTCATCTGAACTCTCCAACAGTTCATCTCATATATTGGTCTAGTCATCTGAACACTCCAACATAAAAAAGAGAACTTAGAAGAAGAAGGACAAGCATTGTTGACTAGAACAACATTTGGTTATACCAAGGCATTGTTTCTGGTTCATAACATCTAATGCAGACAAAGCTGATGTTTCCCCAGGGTTCTATTTAAATGTTCATTTCATTGTTTTGTTCTGTCTTTGGCAAGGGTTTTTCCTTAGGTCGTTGCCCTTATTATTAAGCAGATTCCTCTGTTGTAATGCTTTAATTTTAAATAATTATTGAGCTCAAATTTGGATTCCTAACAAATGTCATTATTTTGAGTGGTTTTGTTGGTTTTTTGTACTTGTTCATAAAATAATAATTGTATGATTAAGTGCTGGATTTCTAAACCAAAATTTTGATGTAGGCAGGGTGTCCTAAAAATGAATATTTTTTTTGTTTCCTGTATCAGGTGGATGGGCTTGTGAAAGACGCTGTTGCTTGTGGTGCCAAAGTGATTGTTGGAGGCAAGAATGCTGCCATTGGAGGTAACTTCTACGAGCCCACTCTCTTGTCAGATGTTACAGTAGACATGAGAGTTGTCCAAGAGGAGATTTTTGGACCGGTAGCTGCAATCGTCAAGTAACTGCCTTTTAAATTATTTTTTTTTTTGCTTAACTTTTCTTAAATAAATAATAATAATTGAGTATTTAGTTTATATGATTGTTCAACAATGCACAACAAGTAAATGTATTTTAAAGAAAGAAATGTATAAGAAAATATTTAAATATAAATGATACTGGTTGTCTACTTTGACAGAGGTTGAGAAAGAAGAAAAAAATTAAAGTGTGATACTGTGATTTAAAAAAAAAAGGCTTGGAATGGATTAATTTCAGTATGGTGGGATCATAGTAACATAATTTCATTATAGATTTACGAAACATCACTCACTATTTGCTTGTTGACATAAGTTTCATACATGACAATATTTTAATTTTATGCCAGATTCAAAACGGAAGCAGAAGCCATTGAGATAGCCAATAACACTACAGCTGGCCTGGCTAGTAAGTTGACTGTCTACCTTTTTAAATTAGAAATTGTGTTTTCTTTATTTAAAAAATTGTATTACCTATCAATGCTACACAAAAGAAATGCTGGGTAATTAACTAATTTTCTATGCTGTCAGATTCAACAACATTGGTCTGTTGCTATTATTACACTGCAAAATAAATGAAACATTGTACATCAGAAAAGTTGTTTTTTTCTGTGCTTTCAGTTGCAATCAAGAGCGAAGGGCTCATTTGTTTACATGTGTGCTATGGATAATTCGATTTTGTTTTTAACTATAACATTGCTTCATGCATATTTTTAAATATAATACGAATGGTAATTTGGTTTAACAGCCTGATTTCGTATTTAACATTTTTATATAACAAATTTATTGCTCTTTTTGAAAACTTTGTTGTTGTTTTTTTAGGCTATTTTTTCACAACTGACATTGCTCAGGCTTGGAGAGTGTCCGAGAAACTTCAGTACGGCCTCGTCGGTGTGAATGAAGGTATTGTGTCGGCAGTGGAATCCACTTTTGGTGGATGGAAGGAGTCTGGTCTGGGCTCAGAAGGAGGAAAGTATGGTCTAGACGAGTATCTGGTCCGTAAAAATATTTGCTATGGCGGAATCACTTCCTAAACAACATGCTTTCACTTCAAATGATTCCTCTTGAATGTGTCACTCAGCTAATGTACAAGCGGATGTGACATACAATGCCAGCTGCAAGATAAATGACAATGACATATTGGACCCTGTAATGGTCATGTATAAATATTATACTCTACACAAATTCAGACATTTTTTTTATACTTTATGGTATAAATGGTAAAAGGAATTTTTTAATTTTTTTATAAATTTGTCACAAGGAATTTGAAATGTTTTTTTTAACATAAATGTTATTGTGTGGCATTTGTAAACTTGTTTCATGTTATTTCTCTTCTCCTTCTCTTTTCTGTTTATCTTTTTTTTTTTTGTATACTATTTTCTTATTCTTTTTTCCCCACAATTTTTCATATGTCAGTTTACTGCCCACTTCATTTACTTACACTATTGCTAGTCATCATTTCCATATGTAAACCAGGTTTTGTCCAGTATTATATTGTCTCCCTTTTATTTTGGTGCCATAATACAGAAGTGTTCGAGCCCTTTAATTTGGGCTGTCAATTGAGAACCCTTCTAGCCCACGTTCTCTTTTCCTATCCAACCCCACTCCTTTCCTCACAAAAATAGTTATCTAAGAATAAATTTGAACTTTCTTTGAGGTCAGGGAAATAGGGAGGGAGTCTTCAAACTTTTCTGGGGATATATTGTAAGTCCTACACTATAAAGTTAGGAGGTAATCAATGTTTACTGGTCATATCAAGTTGCCCAGATATAAAACATCCCGGTGTAAGTTAGTCTTACTGTTGTCTTGTACTGTAGTTCCATTATAGTCCAATGTAAACCATATTATCAATGCAGTTGGGAGATTTTTTCGTTAAGAGATTTATCTGAAGAATTGTGATTTCTTTCAAACAAATTTTGGGGGGGGGGAGGTGTCATTTAATTGTAAACACTTGAATGCATTTAGGTTAAAACTGGTCTGCTTGCTATATGTAATTGTAAGCAGATTAATTAACCAGGTCAGACCCAATTTGTAGCTTTTATTTTTTCCTGGATGAGTAGGAAAAATTAAAAAAAAAATATAGTTCATGTTTTTTTTTGTCTTGGTCCTAGTGTTATAATAAATCATCATGTACAATCATATCTTGTTTATTTGAGACTTATGTTATAGATAGAATATTGTGTACAATGTTATCTGTCATGTTCTGAAAATTGTTTTTCTTATTTAGTTGTTGTAAGGATTTCTTGTTATCAAAAGATCTTTATGAGAAAAATCTCACTTTTATCTGCCAAATGTATTAGTTATTGAGTAGCTTTAATTACTTGTTATTTTTTGTATTTTATTTCATATATCAAGATGTGGCATAGGAGAGGGCAATGGTTCTGTATACTTTATGAAGATCAGATTTGTTTTTTTAGATAACCATTTCAACTCTATAAAGGTTTACAGTTACTTTTGTAGAAATTGTAAAATTACATTTTTTAAAGCCTCATTATGAAAGCTTATATGTAATTAGATATATACATGACATTTTTTTTTAATGGATGTAAATTTAATCAACAAATGTCACATGTCATTTCTAAAGCCAAAAATTATATCAGGTTAACTGATCAATTTTAGTTTTGATTAAACAGAAAAAAAAATTAATTTAAAAGTTACCTTTTTTTTTCTTTTTAATAAGATTTTGCATTATCAAATGCAATTTTAAAATCCTAAAATATGTACATTATCCCTAAGACAGATTTAAGATATCTAGTCAATATTTTCTACACTTTGCAATTAAAAAAAGGAAGTTACTATGTTTTTTTAAGAAGGAAACACAGAATGTAAGACCCAGTGACAATATTCTTTGAATCTTGTGGAACATGCCCATGTGGAGTCTCTCCAGAGACCATGTCATTCAAAGCTGCATTCTTTACTAGCTGAAATTTCTGAACAAAATCCCCTCTCCTAAAAAATAAAGACTGATCTGGTGACCATTGCACAGTTCATCTCAAATATAGGACTAATCATCTCAACCCCCAATATGAACATGAGAATACAGAAGAATATGGAGAATGATATAGTCAGTATAATTTTATGTTACATTTTTTTGTCTATGGTGATAATTTTGATTTAAATTCCTAAATGTACTCAAATGTAAAGTTATCTCCCTTTAGACTTATAATCTAGTAAGGTGTTCAAGTCAATGTTATTTTTTTTTTTTTTTGTTAGACAAGATTTTGTTGCTGTGATTTGGTAGTATAGACAGCTGTTTTTTTTTGTCAAAGTGTTGTATGAGTTTATTGTCCTGAAGTGTGGTAGTTAATGATTACATGTAAAATAGTTGGGTTATTATGAGAGTTCTAATGAGTGTACATGAACTGTGCCAAAGAGATATAATGTTTGTTGAATTGTTATATATGTTGTACTATGGTTGTGATTGCATGGATTTCACATTAAAATTATTGTTGAAAAAAAAAAAATGTCATTTTTTGTGTGAGAAACCATGTCAAACAAATCAGTATTCACCACCACTAATTTATTGTGCGGCAGACCCTGTTTAACAAATCAATATTCACCACCACTAATTTATTGTGTGGTAGACCATATCAAACAATCAGTATTCCAGTATTCACCACCACTATTTTTTTTCCCCAAGCAAAAGCAAGACACTTCGAATCTTTTTTTTATTAGATCTACGCTTGTGAGAGTCCCATGCATGCCTGTCATGGCTGCTCTCTGTGTTGCCTAGACCGAGTGTAAATGCCAACAATTGGGTGATATTATATTTATATATGTCAGTGATCTTGGCATCTTCCCTTTACAGCGGCCTCATTGTTTAGGTCAGCGGTTCTCAACCTTTTTTGCTCGGCGACCCCTTTTTACAATTCCTCACTTATTCGCGACCCCTAACAGTAAATTATTTTTGTTTACAAGTATGATGTTACAGAATTATAATTGGAGGCCTAATGTAAATATCTGATTTGCATTGCCAACGTACAAAATGTCATTATATTCTTGAAATATCCATTTCTCCAATTACAAATCAATGAAATAATTTCTTTATGACGTGCATTTATTTACATTTGTATTTCCTATTCACATTCCAAATATGTGACACTTGTCTGTATTTAAACTTCATAACAAACAGGCTGATTCGGGGAAAAAAAAAAGATATTATTGTAAATGGAAGAATAAACTGCAACACACACAAATCACAACATGACTGCAAACGTTTGATCCAGACGTGTGTAATTAAAGAGAAATGTTTCGCTGTTCAACTATTTCTGTCTCTTGAACATCCATAACTTTGACTTTCATTGGATTTCTGACAAGGGCAAATAGGATGTGAAGTAGATTTCGAAAGTAGGATGGAATTTCGTCCACATACATGCGCATTCTTTCACAGCAATTATCATTTTAGCTGTTTACCTGGTTCAAAGTCATTTTCCTCATAGAGAGCAGATAAAATTGGAAGCATGTAAATATTAATTTCATTACAAATGACATACAGAGTTGTTTTTTTATTCCTGCTTAAACTAATGGGGCAGGCACAGGAAACAGAGGTGCATGTCTGACCAGAGTGTACAAGAGCAGCGGGGAGACAACTGAAGTGTCACTAGAACTGCATGGGGGAGCTATGAGAAACTGCGTTCAGCAAGAGTTTCTTACCAGAGAATCACGAGAAGCCCACGCTTTCCTCCCCAGCCACCACGTGGAGTCCATCCAATGTTCATGGTGTCCAATGCGTTGTTGGTTTCTAAACAGTTTGAAAATTCAAATTTATGGATGCCTTATTCAACCCTTTTTAAAACGTACATTGTTTAGTCCATATATTACGGATTAAACGTTTATGATTATAGACCACACGCTAGTGATTTATGCATTTACTGGCCTCAATATTGTATAAACAAATTAGACGGGAGTCCAGAAGAAAAGAGTCGGAATGCATGAATCTACATTAATTTAAACTTATACAAATACATCTGCTGGACAATTAAAATGTTTGAAATCAATTTTGATTCAGTTGTCTGCAACACCTATCCTCGAATAACAATCTATTTAGTAAATTCCAATTGAAAAAAAAGACGTAGTATGTGACAAGTTTAACATGTTAGAATTTGAAAAAAAAAAAAAATCCATAATTTCGATGGACATAAGCGACCCCTGAGAAATTGTCAGTCGACCCTAAAGGGGGTCGCGACCCACAGGTTGAGAACCCCTGGTTTAGGTAAATATTATCGTCAAGGTTTCGTTTTCTTGAGCTCGTCACGTCCAGAGATTATTCTTTCCGGTCGGAATGTATTACTTGTTTCATAGCGTGTGTTACGTTATTCTCCTAAGACTTTCTTTGTAAATCAAACTCACACTGACTTGTTACTTTTTGTTACTTGTTACTGACTTGTTACTTTTTGTTACTTGTTACTGACTTGTTACTTTAAACACAAAAATAAACAGGGGAAGAAAATAAAGACATAACATCTGATGGAGATTTCTTCACCTATCCCTTAGTCTGTTGAACCGTTGGGCACCACACAAGATTGGTTGACCTTCTTTCTCCATTCCTGTCTTTTGCCTTGGATAGAATTTCATTCAATGACAGGCCTGTCCATCGTTTTTTTCTGTCTGCCTCTTCTACTTTTTTTGTCTGGTATTGTTCCCTGAAGGAAGGTCTTTGCTAGCCCTGAGGACCGTGTGATGTAGCCATATAGTTTAAGTTTGCCTTTTTGACAGTGGTTAGCGGGTCATCGTGGGGTCCAATTAGCTGTATCCACACACGATTAAAGGTTCCTTTGGTTTGTCCATTTTTCCCAGCTACCAAATACTTTTGCAGTTCGCGTTTCCGATTCCCACACGTACGTGACGTCAACAAACACAGCCGTTTAGTTCACGTCAGAAACTGGTAAAAGTTTCGATCTAGATTGTCAGTGTCAGTCTGTCCTTGTAGATTCTACTCACATTATTTCTTGACATCTTTGTGACTGAAGCAGCTACTCCTACATTACTGGTATTGTATACAGTCATCTAGATTATTCTAGATGATTCAAATTCAAGTATTGCTTTAAGTGCGTTTCCGCAAACTCGAGTTGTATTCAAAAGGGGAGACGAAAATATATAGTTCCTGGCCTCCGCTCGTTAGCTATCAAAAGAGAAACGCAGAAAAAAAAAGGGGGTGGGGTCTTGTATCAGACATAACGTCGAGGGAAACGGAACTACCCCCCCCCATGCCAATTTCCTGTACTGTACAAAGTTTCGAAGGAGTGGATAACATCAATCCACGGTCCGGATGTAGCCCACGGGTCATAAGTTTTTACCTATTATTTTTAATTGACAACAAGATCTATATACACTTCTACACAGTCTTACTAACGACCCACTAATGGCATCTTTTTAATTACCCAGAGATAAAGAGTTACGCATGAGTGAAAGTGTGAACGCTAAGAAAACAATGGAACAAGTATGAAATAGTTTTAACATCAATTGTGTCTTTAGCCAAGTAAAATGTACAATGGAAATAGTCATCAACATTTAATTGTTAGTTTTGTGAAAGTTCCCCACAGAAGAGGTAAAGCTTTTCTTCCATACAAACCTCACAATTCATATTAAGTGACAGCGTTTTCCATCTTAAAAGTCCACAGTCGACCTAAGTTACGTGAAACGAACTGAATGTTAGATCGTAAAACTATAGATTTAGTACACAGTCAAACATCTTCTTGACTTTATGCATTTCTATTTCTCAACGACCTTTCTAACATTTAGATTACTTTCAATGTGACGAGATTTAAAACTGCTTCGTTTATGAGCTCTGATACAATTTTAGAATGATATGCATGAAGAAAGCGTTATTGCAAATTAGGCAGTTTGGAAACTGATAAACACTATCTTCTAGAATGAGCTATTCAATGAAGTGAATCTTATAACAATATTGATTCAATGGATGTGTTTGATTTTGTTTTTATAAGAGTTTTATTGATTAGCAAGTCAATCGCTTACGACTCGGGAACAGCAGGAACTTTCTTCATGACTTCGTGTGGATACAAGATAATGGGAGGAACGTCTTTGTTAACCGTGGCATCGCCCAGTAAGTAGGATAACTTAGTGACATTGTCCAGTAGATGGGATAACTAAGTGACATTGTCCAGTAGATAGGATAACTAAGTGACATCGTCCAGTAGATAGGATAGCTTAGTGACATTGTCCAGAAGATAGGATAACTAATTGACATTGTCCAGTAGATAGGATAACTTAGTGACATTGTCCAGTAGATAGGATAACTTAGTGACATTGTCCAGTAGATAGGATAACTAAGTGACATTGTCCAGCAGATAGGATAGCTTAGTGACATTGTCCAGTAGATAGGATAGCTTAGTGACATTGTCCAGAAGATAGGATAACTATTGACATTGTCCAGTAGATAGGATAACTAAGTGACATCGTCCAGTAGATAGGATAACTAATTGACATCGTCCAGTAGATAGGATAACTTAGTGACATTGTCCAGTAGATAGGATAACTTAGTGACATTGTCCAGTAGATAGGATAACTTAGTGACATTGTCCATAAGATAGGATAACTTAGTGACATCGTCCAGTAGATAGGATAACTAAGTGACATTGTCCTGTTTGGCATATTCTTCTCCTGTCTACTGAATTATGCGTACAGCGACAAAAACGAAGGTGTGTTTCTCCATACAAGATCCTCTGGAAAACTATTTAATGTATCAAGGCTGCGGGCAAAAACCAAGGTTAGGAAGCTACTCGTCAGGGAACTCCTGTATGCCGATGATGCAGCTATTGTGGCTGATTCTGATATTCAGCTACAGTCCATGGTTGACAAACTATCTGCTGCTTGCCAGAAGTTCGGCTTAAACATCAGTCAAAGCAAGACTAAGATACTTGTCCAAAACACAAACACTGCACCTCAAGTAAGCATTAATGGCCGACCACTAGAAATTGTTGATCACTTTTGTTACCTTGGCTCCATCATATCCAACAACACTCTACTGGATAAAGACATAAACAACAGGATAGCCAAGGCAATGGCCACCATGTCACGGTTGCAGAAAAGAGTCTGGGACAACATATTGCTGACTAGCAGGACTAAAGCCCTAGTCTACCGGACCTGTGTGTTGAGCACCTTGCTGTACGGAAGTGAAACATGGTCAACCTACTCATGGCAGGAAAAAAAGCTGAATGTCTTCCACCTCCGATGCCTAAGGCGGATCTTTAAAATAAGGTGGCAAGATAAGATAACAAATGAGGAAGTGCTACATAGAGCAGGATGCCAGGACATCCGCTCTGTTATCAGCAGCAGACGCCTTGGCTGGCTTGGCCACGTTCGTAGAATGCCAGTAGGTCGACTTCCACAGGACATCCTGTATGGCGATCTAATTGAAGGCAGGAGAGCCGCTGGTCGCCCACTTTTACGTTATACGGATGTATGCAAACGCGACATGAAGCTCTTCAAAATCGACACTGGCAACTGGGAAGAGGTGGCACTGGACAGATCCACATGGAGAGAGAGCATAAAGGAAGGGTCACAGATTGCAGATGTCATACACAACAGAAGCAGAAAGAAGGGTGAAAATGCAATGGCGCCTGGTGATTTTATATGCCCAACCTGTGATCGCAGCTGTGTATCAAGGATTGGCCTCTTTAGTCACACAAGAAGTTGCAAAGGGAAAAGATCGTCTCGCGAGACGTAAAATGCCACAGATTGTCCAGTAGATACGATAACTTAGTGACATTGTCCAGTAGATAGGATAGCTTAGTGACATTGTCCAGTAGATAGGATAACTAAGTGACATTGTCCAGTAGATAGGATAGCTAAGTGACATTGTCCACTAGATAGGATAACTTAGTGACATTGTCCAGTAGATAGGATAACTTAGTGACATTGTCCAGTAGATAGGATAACTTAGTGACATTGTCCATAAGATAGGATAACTTAGTGACATCGTCCAGTAGATAGGATAACTTAGTGACATTGTCCAGTAGATAGGATAGCTTAGTGACATTGTCCAGTAGATAGGATAGCTTAGTAACATTGTCCAGTAGATAGGATAACTAAGTGACATTGTCCAGTAGATAGGATAACTAAGTGACATTGTCCAGTAGATAGGATAACTTAGTGACATTGTCCATTAGATAGGATAGCTTAGTGACATTGTCCAGTAGATAGGATAACTTAGTGACTTCGTCCAGTAGATAGTTTAACTAATTGACATTGTCCAGTAATTAGGATAACTTAGTGACATCGTCCAGTAGATAGGATAACTTAGTGACATCGTCCAGTAGATAGGATAACTAATTGACATTGTCCAGTAATTAGGATAACTTAGTGACATTGTCCAGTAGATAGGATAACTAATTGACATTGTCCAGTAGATAGGATAACTAAGTGACATTGTCCAGTAGATAGGATAACTAAGTGACATTGTCCAGTAGATAGGATAACTAAGTGACATTGTCCAGTAGATAGGATAACTTAGTGACATCATCCAGTAGATAGGATAACTTAGTGACATCGTCTAGTAGATAGAATAGCTTAGTGACATTGTCCAGTAGATAGGATAACTTAGTGACATCGTCCAGTAGATAGGATAACTAAGTGACATCGTCCAGTAGATAGGATAACTAAGTGACATTGTCCAGTAGATAGGATAACTTAGTGACATCGTCCAGTAGATAGGATAACTTAGTGACATCGTCCAGTAAGTAGGATAACTAAGTGACATTGCCCAGTAGATAGGATAACTTAGTGACATCGTCCAGTAAATAGGCCAACTATAGTGAATATATTTGATTAGATAAATTCATAGTTCTTTAGTTTTCTGAACTTAATGATATTAATGGCATGTTCTTGCGTGGCCAGGAGTTGAACTGGTTGTGAGAGACCACGTGAGGCGCATGCATTCGGAAGCATTTTATAGGTAGTAGAATTTTTTTAACCACACCACTTCCGGCAAAAACAACCGGTTAGATAAATGACGTCAAAAAAACTAAAATAAGTTTGCAGTGCAAAAATAATATAATATGACCAGCGTTGGGATTTGATAGTATGAGCGGGGGCGGGCCAGGGCGCTGAGATGAAAATGCCTTTCAATTTATTTTTAAGTATCCAACTTTTTTAAAGTGCCACATAGCAGCGGGCCAACATGGTAAGTCTAACTTCCAGACACCAAGCTGCAAGATCGGTATAATGTTAACACCCTCTCTGTTCGTAATAAAATGTTTGTTTGTAAAATGTTTTACATGTTTCGGATGTTCCTTCAGAGTTGAAGATAATTACTTTCTAGTGTCCAAACCTCCCGCAGGACGACGGGGGATGGGAGCGGGCAGGGTTTGAACCCGGGACCATCGATAAAACTGAATGACAGTCCAGCGTGCAAACCGCACGACCAGGCAGCCTCCACGTGAGAGAAGGTGGTATAGAGATGGCGTTGTAGACTCTTTAGAAATATAAGAGAATATTAGCACGAGGAAATCAAAGAATGACTAAACAAATAAGAGGGGAGAGAAAGGAGGAGACAATGGCTGAGGAAAGGACTGGAGATATTTGTTCTGAGCTGGAAAAAAAGCATCTCAAAGAAAAATAAAACGCGAGACCTCCTCAGTCTTGAGGCCCCTTTCGGTAGCATATTTTGAGCATTCTTAAGTTTGGGGCCTACCCCCAAATCTTAAAATCAAGTTTCAACCGTATTTATGTCATCGGTTACTCAAAATTGCGAGACTGTGCATATCCTTCAGTCACGACCAGATAGAAGTACAAAAGTACAGCAAGGATGGTTTTACATCCTAAAATATTGCACTGTAAACCCTGATGTTATCCTCCTTAGGTTGCATGAACTGTTGTTTATTATCTGACGAAAATCTGCATTACCAAATACGTTTTGTTATTGTCTTAATCTCTACCAGACATGGATCCTGGATTCTGTTCCCTTCATTGTTTTGATGACTGTAACAGCGCCACCTACAGCGAGCAACACGGGACTTGCACCACCTTCAAAGAAAAGTTCTATGATCCTAGCGTTCAGTGGGCTAAAGATCAGAGCTGGTGTATGCTGTATAGAAAGGAACCAAGTGAGTATTCATCATAAAGGCAATCCTCAGTTCTGACTTGTGAAAACTATATTTTAGTTAGATAACAGGGTTGTCAAGGAAGGTAATAAATGTAAATAGCACTTGGGATAGAACTACCAGACATGGATCCTGGATTCTGTTCCCTTCATTGTTTTGATGACTGTAACAGCGCCACCTACAGCGAGCAACACGGGACTTGCACCACCTTCAAAGAAAAGTTCTATGATCCTAGCGTTCAGTGGGCTAAAGATCAGAGCTGGTGTATGCTGTATAGAAAGGAACCAAGTGAGTATTCATCATAAAGGTAATCCTCAGTTCTGACTTGTGAAAACTATATTTTAGTTAGATAACAGGGTTGTCAAGGAAGGTAATAAATGTAAATAGTTTCCCTAAGAGCTTTTCGAAACGAATATAATATTAATTTCTTGTTAATTAGAGAAATTATCAAAAATGTATGATATTGCAGTTTATTGTAGCCTTCCATAAACCCTGATATTCTATTGAACTATTGATATTGTTCAGAAATTATAACAGCTTCTATAGTCATCAAATAGTCCAATAATTCATTTCTTAAGAAAACTTCAGTTAAATTGTGTAATGTAAGCCTATCCTTTGGTGGGTACATATTATGTAATTTTTCATTACAAATAACTCACACTAGAGAGATTCGTAAAGAAATGTACATTACGTTTAATGTATAACTACGGCTCCTATTTAAGGTAGATTTTCTGATAGAATTCAAGGGTTTTACGAAGTCCTGACGATTGTTCCAAGCATTGACGAGTTAATATCATCTAGAATTGTAGATTGTGAAGGCGTTAAAAGCATTTTCAATCAGGACCTTTAATTCATGGAAACAATTCTTGCGTGCACAGTAATGTTTTCTGTTATCATGAATATGGTTTATTCCATCTTTGAGATTTCGAATGCAATAATCTTTTAATGAGAGTTTTTCGTGTTTGTTCTTAGTTTGTTTAGTTTGCATAGAAAAAAAGTATAAAGACACTGCAATGTATTAAGAGCGATGAATTCAAAGATCGATTCTGACTGTTGACCCTTTCTCATTCAGTTCAATACGGAGAGTGGACACTTGCTTTCAGGGCACAAAGTGGGATCAATATTTCTTTCTACAATCTCTGGGAAACGAATGGTTACCATAATGACCTATCATTGTCCAGTGACTATCCTATTGGTTGTTATCGAATGGACAACCTCGAGACATGCACAAGACATTTCCGAAGCTCAGTTTTGGACAACTGGACAAATATTGACAAGGTGAGAGTAGACTTACTATTCCTGGACAAAGGCCGGCCCTGAATAATGGGAGGCTCTAGGCAAGGTGAATTTGGTGGCCCCAAATGATATTTAAAAAATAAGACAAAAAAAAACAGCGAAAAAATAAAATTATGGAATTTATTAAGAACCTGCCCGTCTATATATGTATCGACAAATAATTAAAATGTATATATCGCAATAACAGTAGTAGAGACAGTTAGACTAGTAAACAGAGAGTCATAGTGTTCTATTATGTTTGAGATCAGATCAAAGTTTCGCATTTTTTGTTTCTCAAAAAATATATTTTAGTACTTGCGCGAGGCCCCCACCTATTGGAAGCCCTAGACTGCTGCCTAGTTTTGGCCGGACTTGCTGGACAGCTTTCGTTATTTTATCTATTCTTACATTGCCACAACGTTTGGTCATGTATATCTCTGTGGCATTTTACGTCTCGTGAGACGATCTTTTCCCTTTGCAACTTCTTGTGTGACTAAAGAGGCCAATCCTTGATACACAGCTGCGATCACAGGTTGGGCATATAAAATCACCAGGCGCCATTGCATTTTCACCCTTCTTTCTGCTTCTGTTGTGTATGACATCTGCAATCTGTGACCCTTCCTTTATGCTCTCTCTCCATGTGGATCTGTCCAGTGCCACCTCTTCCCAGTTGCCAGTGTCGATTTTGAAGAGCTTCATGTCGCGTTTGCATACATCCGTATAACGTAAAAGTGGGCGACCAGCGGCTCTCCTGCCTTCAATTAGATCGCCATACAGGATGTCCTGTGGAAGTCGACCTACTGGCATTCTACGAACGTGGCCAAGCCAGCCAAGGCGTCTGCTGCTGATAACAGAGCGGATGTCCTGGCATCCTGCTCTATGTAGCACTTCCTCATTTGTTATCTTATCTTGCTACCTTATTTTAAAGATCCGCCTTAGGCATCGGAGGTGGAAGACATTCAGCTTTTTTTCCTGCCATGAGTAGGTTGACCATGTTTCACTTCCGTACAGCAAGGTGCTCAACACACAGGTCCGGTAGACTAGGGCTTTAGTACTGCTAGTCAGCAATATGTTGTCCCAGACTCTTTTCTGCAACCGTGACATGGTGGCCATTGCCTTGGCTATCCTGTTGTTTATGTCTTTATCCAGTAGAGTGTTGTTGGATATGATGGAGCCAAGGTAACAAAAGTGATCAACAATTTCTAGTGGTTGGCCATTAATGCTTACTTGAGGTGCAGTGTTTGTGTTTTGGACAAGTATCTTAGTCTTGCTTTGACTGATGTTTAAGCCGAACTTCTGGCAAGCAGCAGATAGTTTGTCAACCATGGACTGTAGCTGAATATCAGAATCAGCCACAATAGCTGCATCATCAGCATACAGGAGTTCCCTGACGAGTAGCTTCCTAACCTTGGTTTTTGCCCGCAGCCTTGATACATTAAATAGTTTTCCAGAGGATCTTGTATGGAGAAACACACCTTCGTTTATGTCGCTGTACGCATAATGCAGTAGACAGGAGAAGAATATGCCAAACAGAGTAGGTGCGAGCACACATCCCTGCTTGACACCACTGCAAACCTCAAAAGGTGCTGATTGGGCTCCATTGAATTTGACAGTACATTTAGTTTCCTCGTGAAAACATTCAATTAACTTCAGTAGTTTGGGAGGGCAACCTATTTTCCTCAGGAGTTTGAAAAGGCCACTTCTGCTGACCATGTCAAAAGCTTTAGTCAGATCGACAAAAACAATGTAAAGGGGTCTGTCTCTCTCTCTGAATTTCTCCTGCAGTAGTCGTAGAGAAGATATCATGTCTATAGTGGACCTACCACTCCTGAATCCACACTGAGACTCTGGGTAGACTCTAGAAGCTATCACTTGCAGCCTGGATAGTGCCACTCTAGCAAAGATCTTGCCCACTATACTGAGGAGAGAGATACCCCTATAGTTGTTGCAATCACTCCGATCCCCTTTGTTCTTGTATATTGTGACTATAGTTGCGTCACGCATGTCCTGTGGGACATGACCTGTTTCCCAACAGCGGCAGAGGAGAATATAGAGTTCAGGGAGCAGGAGTGATTCGTTGACTTTCACTACTTCCACTGGGATACCATCACTCCCAGGAGATTTTCTATTTTTTAAGCAGTTAATGGCTTTTTTGAGGTCACTAAGGCTCGGAAGCTCATCTAGGCATTCCAGTACTGGAAGATCTGGTAGAGAAGCCAGGGCGACATCGTCTACTGTATTCTGTGTGGCATAGACTTCGAGGTAGTGTTCTGTCCATCGTTCTAGCTGCTTGGTTTGATCTGTAATTTTTTCTCCTGATTTGGATAGAAGGGGGGCAGGCTTAGACACTGCTGGACCCAGGGCCGCTTTAATGATATCAAATAGAGCTTTGCTATTTCCTGAGTGGAGACTGTCTTGGATTCTGTTGCAGGTATCCCTCCAGAAGTTGTTAGCACATTTTCTAGCCATTTGTTTTGCCTCTTTATTAGCACTTTTGAAGGCCTCCAGAGATTTTGGATTAGGCTTTGTCTTGTGAGCGAGGTGTGCAGATCGTTTTTTCTCGATGCAAGGTTCCATATGTGCTAGATTCGCCTCAAACCAGTCTACATTTTTGTGTTTTTGAGGCCCAAAGGCGGTGATTGCCGAACTGTAGATTACGTCTCTTAATTTCTCCCATCTGATCGAGATGTCTTCTTCATCACTTAACGAGGGGATTGAACTGTTCAGGAGCTCGCCAAAGAGTGCACACTTCTCTGGGTCACCTACATGGTTGACGTTAATTCGCCTAGTTCTGGGTTGAGTGGAAGTGTAAGCCTTCTTGAGAAGTAGTTTGATTTTGCTTAGCACTAGTGAATGGTCTGAGTTGCAGTCCGCACTATGGTATGAACGGGTGTGGATGACACTTTTCAGATCCATCCTTCGGGTGATGCAGAGGTCAAGCTGGTGCCACCTTTTTGAGCGTCGGTGCTGCCAAGAGACTTTATGGCGTTCCTTGCCAGAGAAGAATGTATTTGTTACACACAGTTCATGAGAGCTACAGAACTCAAGTAGCCTTTGGCCATTGTCATTTATTTTGCCAACACCATGAGGTCCCAAGCATTTTGGCCATGCATCATTTCCATCACCAACACGGGCATTAAAGTCTCCATTTATATAGAGGTGCTCGGACTTTGGAATACTTTTAATTACGTCCTCTAGAGCTTGAAAGAATCTGTCTTTGTCCTCTTCTGGTGCAGCAAGGGTTGGTGAGTAAGCACAGATTATATTAACTTTGCCTTGCGGTGATGCAAATTTCATGTGTGCTACTCTTTCATTGCCAATGGGAAACGTTGCAATGCAGGGGACGAGACTGTTTCTTATTGCAAAGCCGACGCCATGTATTCTAGGGCTTTGTTCTGGTTTTCCTTGCCAGTAGAAAGTATAGTTGCTTTCTGTAAGAGATCCACTGTCTGCCAGTCTGGTTTCTTGCAGGCAGGCCACATCAATGTTTAGTCTGCTGAGTTCTCTGTCGATGATAGCTGTTTGTCGCATGTCGGTGACGAGTTCAGGGTCAGTATTGAAGCCAGGACACATTGTCCGTATGTTCCAGCTTGCTAAACGCATTAATGTTGAGGGTTTTCTTTTCATTTTATTTGCAGGTGCGGGTGAGCAGCTTGCTTTTTGATTTTGTCTTAGCACCAAGCACCCAGTGGTGCGGCAAGCTGTGGCGGGATAGCACTTTATTGTCCGAGGGCTGCTCGGCTTAAGGCAGGCAGTAGCTATCCAGTGAGGCTAAAAAGCCCCTCCTACCGTCAAGAGTGGTCCCTGGCGTTCCAGCTTACGCCAATCGGCTAGGAACTTATCACCGGTAACTACCACTCTCCGTGTTTTTTCAAAGACATTACTGTCAGAGATGGAGTGACCTCTCCATTGCTGAGGGAAAGCCTGGGCGGTAAATTTGCGAGTGCTGGGCTGCCCACACGTCAGCACCCGCCTCTCTTCCATACTGACCGGGTCCAAAGGGATGGCGAGCCATCACAATTTGGGGACAGGTGGCTGCAGGAGTTTGCCAGAGAGCAGTAGTCTTACTACTGTCCCCCCGCCTACGGGGCTCCAGGACCGGATTTTCTGTTAGGGTTTACTCCCTTAGCCTTAGACCTTACAGGGACACACACACAAGGCAGTGCGGCTATTGACCTATAGCTAGGGGTTTGGTTTGTGGGCAACAGGGCGTGTCCGCACGCCGACGGGCCATGCCTGCCTCACATCTTGGGGCCAAACCTCCTCCGAGACCCTTGCAGTTTAGCCTGAGGCTTCGCAGCCTCAGTTTCCATCTGCCACCACGAGGAGGTACTGCATAGGACTTGCTGTGGAGAGGCTATGTACTGGCAAGAGAGACTTACAAAGTTGCTCCCCTTTCACAAATGCTAGCCAGCGGTGGCTAGCCAATCTGTCCAATGGCTGTGTGAAGCGTCTAGTGTGGTCATGTATATGCTTTGCTGCTAATGCCATTAGATGTAAATACATGTTTAATTAAGTGTATTTTTACAAAGCTTATAACAACTCACTCTGTCTGCCTGTCTGTATGTTTGTCTGTCTGTCTGGTAAAAAGTTTGAACATGCTTGTTTTTTCTCCCATTTCCCATTCTCGGATCAAGTTAAAACTTTGCACAATTGTTCATTGAACCTGACAAGACACGAATCAATAAAAAAAAAATTAAACAATTAATTAATTGCTGGTGATTAAATTTTTAGTTTGGATTTCGAAATAAGGGGAATAAATGCTACTTAATGAGAGATGTGGATATTTATAGATTTAGTCCCCTTAATACGTTTTGACACGTTTTTTCTCCCATTTCCCATTCCCAAATTTTGCATATTTATTCATAGTCAATAACAATAAACGAATAAAACCAAAAATTAACCAGTAAGTTAATCGTTTAATTAATTAATTTTGTTTTACGAAATAGAAAAGAAACCAAACCATGTAATTTTCAGATAAATTGCAGTATATAGCGGTTATTTCCCCTTTCCCCTTTGGTTTTTAACAGGTTTTCTATTTTCTCTTGCTTATTTTTACAGCGGTAGACGCCTTAGCTAGGTTGGATATGTATTCCGAACGCCCCTAAGTCGACTTGTATAAGATATAATTCAAGGTGATCTAAACGTGGAAAGGAGATCTGCAGCTTGTCTACTTTTAAGACAGTGGCGTAGCAAGATACCCGTGGGCCCGGGTTCAAGAATATATTGGTGGGTCCCTCCTCCAATAAGACAAAGACAAATACAATGTATGACAAAACAATGGAGTAATCTGAATGTATCGGTACATTGACCAAAAGACATTCCAATGCAAGTAGAGTAGCTTTTTAATCATCTTATTACGCATGACTCTGTTAGAAGTCTCCAACACGAATTCAAAGTCAATGTTTGTACAATTTTAACCAGAATAAAACCAGTAAACGGAGTTTCCAATATATACAGAAGAGTTCTAGTTCCTATTCTACACAATGACATCACTAAAACACTTCTAGGTGTTAAACTTTGAAACATTGATACAAACTAGTATCTAGTTCTACGTCCATTATTTAACAGTAAATAGATCGAATATTTATTTACTAACATTGTTCTGCCCTTTTAAGTAGCAAAGTAAGAAACCAGTGCATCTATGTCTAAATGCGCGTGCGGCTTCTTCTGATGAAACAATGCCCAAATACCATTGTAGTATTCAGTCATGTTGGAAGCACCATCATAGCTTAAGCCTTGCAGTTTAATTAAGGATAAATGGGGATTTTTTTAAATTACTTGGAGCATTTGTTCAGCAAATTCTGCTGACGTCCGATTCCAACAAAGATGAAAATCTAGAATTGACAATCTAATTTCTTTTTCTTTGGATGTTCCGTCATCGGAGATCACTAGCAGTATCAAAAAATAATAATAATACGAATTCGGCATCAACTTTTTATTTGTCTAGAGTACTGCCACTAATGAAAGAGACAAATGGTACAGAATGGATGTCCTAAAGTACCAGTATTTTAGCAAGACACCGAGAGGTCCTGAAGTTCTGTTAGAATCACCAGTGACTGAAAAGATGTCAGCCACAATTTGGTAATTTAGCAAACCATGGAAGTGGTATCAATAAGAAAAGATGATTGTCATACTTTAAATACAAAACAAATGATAAAAATTTTAAGCTTTGAAAAAATTGAATAATTTGCAGCTGTATCGAAATTTTAATTAGTGACACTCGGAGCTTTCCATACTTCTTAACCAAACTCTCTCCATCCACCACCATTCCTGTACTACCCATAAGTGTATAACTAGAAACAGACAAGAACAAAAAAAACGAATGGGACGATATGGAGACGATTGTCACATCAAACGCACGATTAGGGTTAGCCACTAGCCACCATTACAATTCACAAAGTCTAATGGTAAGCTAATCCTTACATTAAAGCTTAAAACACTGCTTTTTAAGTTTATATAAATTCTGGGCAAAGCTCATGATATTTTGATGGAGCTTTTTATATTCTATTTTTTATCGGTTTTTACAAAAGTGCATTTATTTTTTCACTTTGGTGTCATCCCTAAGTTCTCAACTAGTCAAGAGTCATGGGCCCAGGCGCGGTGGGCCCCTATTGGTCGTGGGCCCGGGATCATTGAACCCCATCGCGCCATGGATGCTACACCACGGCCTTAAGAGTCTCGTGAAGCTCTTCGAGATCGACACTACCAGTTTGGGCGATTACAGAGTAGCACATGGAGGTGGGGACGTTAAGGAGGGCTTCTGGGTAGCAAATGGTGAACACACCAGAAGTTGGGAAAAGGCTGATACTCTATAGCGTATGACAATGACCAATGGCTAATTCTGTGACCATGGATGTGCATCAAGAATTGGCCTCTTTAGTTACACAAGAAGTTACAAAGGGAGTATATTGTCTCGCAAGACGTCAAATGCAGCAAAATATGAAATATAAAGCTGCTAAGTTTCACAGACTGTTCACTATACTGTTATATAAAATAATAAGGTCAAAACTTAGATCTACTTCTTTTTGTTAGTTAATTCTACATACTGCCAAGAGTTTTTTTTTTTTTGTTGTTGTTGTTAAAAATATGGATTATCTCTATTTATTTAGTCAGTGTACTTTTGAGAATGGAGCTTTATGCTCCTAGATCTGTACCATAAAACAAACGTAAATTTCTTAAATTATAAAGCATTCTCATTGTAAGGTCAAACACGGGCACCTTAACACAAAACAATGCACTAGTCGTTTAGAGTTTAATATTATAAATTAATTAAAACAAACCACCAGATATGGTAGTTGCGCTATTACATAATTAGTTCATATTTTGTCAAGCATTTTGCAAATGAAGAGGAGATGATGTGGTGAAATAAGAAGTCTAGCTTTCATGTCTTTTGTTCCTTAAGTGGCTCGTTTATTTCTAGAATTCCTCTTATCAGCTTGCAAGCTCTACATGGGTGGGAGGACACGGATCTCGAAAACGGTTCTGACGATTTTCCTAAAACTCTGTTTTGCCCATTATAATTTTTTTAAAAAGACAATTCTCTTAAAATTTAAAAAAGAATACCATGACCTCCCCTTTCAGAGGGTATTCTTGCATTCGATTCAAAGTTTGAATACGCTTGAGATGGTATTCCCGCACTAATCTTAACCATTTCCCTCCTAATTGACGATGCTAACGTTTATTTGACCCCCCAATAAACTAAACTGATTTTTGGATTATAAAACTTTTAATTTGTGTTATGTAAAAAGAGCACGCATTTTCCTACAGTTCAATACCAAATATAACATTTTCTGATAGCAAACAAAAATGTAATTGAAGTTTAACCCTAACAGGACAGTGAAGTACAAATGAGTAAAACGAATACTTGTAATACTATCGAAAAGAGGGAAATAATTACGAGAGAAAGGGTTAAACATTTCTTTGAATTCAGTAACGAGTGAACTAAATAAATAAACACTTAGGCGTTCCCGTACTAGAATTCAATTGTCCAAGCTGACCAGAAAAATTCATTGCAATATTGACAGGGCCGGAATTACCTATTAGCAACACAAGATATGGGGAAGGGGTGGCAGTGGCTGACTGGTTAAGCGCTCGGCTTCCGAACCTGGGGTCCTGGGTTCGAATCTCGGTGAAGACTGGGATTTTGAATTTCGGGATTTTTAGGGCGCCCTTGAGTCCACCCGACTCTAATGGGTACCTGGCTTTAGTTGGGGAAAGTAAAGGCGGTTGGTCGTTGTGCCGGACACATGACACCCTGCTTGTTAAACGTTGGCCATAGAAACAGATGACCATAACATCATCTGCCCCATAGATCGCAAGGTCTGAAAGGGGAAACTTTACTTACTTTTACTTTACCACAAGATATAACTTAGGGCTCCCAAGAAATATTTAGCAGCACTGACATAATATCTCAAAGGACCTTAAAACGGCCCATATTTCGTCTTAAAAAGGTTAGTAGGCATACTGAGGAGTTATAAGAAATAAATAAAATTCTAAAAAATTACACCACCATCAGCTTCATAAAAAAACAACTCTTTTTTTTTTTGTATGTAACTTGTTATGAATAGATTTGCTGCAGGAAACAAATTGTGATCATTCCCAGGTTCGAGTCTCTTTGTTTACTGACGGTGTTCAGGCTGCGTACATGGTCTTCAACGGAACCTCCACCAACAGACAGTCTTGGTACAGTCAGAAGCTAGTTATAGACTCATCATGGACCTCACTCAAGAACGATAACGCCGTAGCTCACTTTGATTTCTTAGGGTGAGCCATACAATATACATACATATATATAAACTAATTAGCGTAACCCACCGGCTACGCCCTTTGATTGGTTCCCTTGCTATATATTGTTTATTTAGTCCGGATCCGCTTCTAATTTTTTTTTTTTGCACTTTCAATAAATAGGCCCGGAATTCATCGCTCACCCTAACATACTGTTATCCCGTGAATTCGAGTAATGAAACTCCCCCCAACGCACACGCATACCATTGACTTGTCAATTCCAGTAGGCCTATCACTATTTCCCCCGCATACCATTGACTTGTCAATTCCAGTAGGCCTATCACTATTCCCCCCCCCCCAACGGAAAAAAAAGGGATTTGTCAATGCCAGTAGGCCTATCACTATTCCCCCCGCATACAATTGACTTGTCAATTCCAGTAGGCCTATCACTATTCCCCCCGCAAACAATTGACTTTTCAATTCCAGTAGGCCTCTCACTATCCCCCCCCCCGGCATACAATTGACTTGTCAATGCCAGTAGGCCTATCACTATTCCCCCCGCATACTATTGACTTGTCAATTCCAGTAGGCCTATCACTATTCCCCCCGCAAACAATTGACTTGTCAATTCCAGTAGGCCTATCACTATCCCCCCCCCCCCCGCATACAATTGACTTGTCAATGCCAGTAGGCCTATCACTATTCCCCCTGCATTCAATTGACTTGTCAATTCCAGTAGGCCTATCACTATTCCCCCTGCATACCATTGACTTGTCAATGCCAGTAGGCCTATCACTATTCCCCCTGCATTCAATTGACTTGTCAATTCCAGTAGGCCTATCACTATTCCCCCCGCATACAATTGACTTGTCAATGCCAGTAGGCCTATCACTATTCCCCCCGCATACAATTGACTTGTCAATGCCAGTAGGCCTATCACTATTCCCCCTGCATTCAATTGACTTGTCAATGCCAGTAGGCCTATCACTATTCCCCCCGCATACAATTGACTTGTCAATGCCAGTAGGCCTATCACTATTCCCCCTGCATTCAATTGACTTGTCAATTCCAGTAGGCCTATCACTATTCTCCCCCCCCCCCCCCAAAAAAAAACAAAAAGTACTACATACACTATCTGACTAATTTTCAACTTCTCAATTCAATATTAAATTATTTGAACAGCACCATGTTGCCATTTGATCGAACCTCCCCCCCCCCCCCGGGGTATGCTACCCTGCTACCCTGCCTCGTAGTGGCGCCCGAGTGGAAACGGTTGTAAATGGAAACGGTTATGTCGAATGGGTAACGAAACAAGGCTCCAGAGGGAGTGCAAAGGGGGTTCGAGGTATTCCAATAGCATTGTGAGGGGCTGTAAACAAGACTCCCACAACCATGTCATCAATGAAGGCGCCATTCCTCAAGGGACCGTTTCATAAATGGCGAGTCCCGCACGGTTAGCCTGGTATAGAATAGGAAAATGGCGAGTCTCTAGTCCGCGAGTCCAGAGTGTCCGAGTCATTGGAAATGACAGTGTGAATATAAACATTATTAAGGCCCTCTTCCAGACAGAACACTCTGTTCAATCAGACCGGTGGGAGGAAGCTCTCGTTCGCTTTCGTTGGCCTACTAGAGTTTCAAAAGCCTATCGCTTAACTCTACCTGACAGTTTCAAATGGTAGCCCCCCCCCCCCCTTTTTGTTTTTCTTCAAGTATAAAATATTTTTTTAAAATACATTTTCTATGTGTACAGAGCCCCTGACCCAGAGTCGAATCGACCCATGTCTATATTTAATGCATACGATATCTGCACCACTGATACAATGTATTTCATGGTGATGGACAAATTCAACGATGGATGTTTATCCACCTGGTCTTTGGTCATCACAAAGTTTCCAGCCTTTGTGTATTCTGGCTTGAATCATATGGTCACCCTCGCTGGACAAGGTGAGACCTAAGACAACCATGCTTTTTATTGTTTGTTGTTTATTGTTTATTCTTTTCTTTTTTTTATATATTTTATTTTAATTAACGGGCCTGGTTTTAACGATCAACCTAACATACTTTGTTAGTCCGTGAATTAGCTTAGCTCTTAGAATGAAATTTCAATTTCCACTCTCTCTTTCCTGCACACCCCTTAAAAAAAACAAAAACGGGCCGTGTTGTAACGATCACACCGGCATACTTCTATGGCCCGTGAATTAGTGTAACTTCTCTCTTTCTCTCTCTCTCTCTCTCTTTCGCTCTCTGGAACCCCCATTACCTGCGCATCGTAATTTCTCCCACATAGACTTTTGACTTGATTTGGAAAGACCCGCTTCATAATGCGACCCCGACACATACACGCACTCATATTTTGGGCCCGTGAATTTTAGAAGCACTTTGACGTATCCTCCCTCCCCCTCCCCTCCTGCCAACAACAAAGAGCGAGTCCTTCGTACACATTCTCGTTCCCCATTTCTACATTTCTCTTGGTATTTTGTTCTCTAAATAAAAAAGAAATATCAATTTAGTTTTATTCATTGTCATCGTTTAGTTGACTCCATTTGAATGTAGCGAAATGACAATAAATGTAGGTTTATCTTTTTAATGCTACTAGAATTAGATATGTTGTTGTTTTTTTGACAGTGTTACACAGTAAAATTATTTTGTCTCTCTCTCTCTCTCTATTTTTTTTTCTCGAGAGATAGAGTGACTATTTTGCTCTTAATAACTAATGAAAGTTACCTTTATATATCCCTTTGCTGGACCGTTGGGGAACCAAGCAAGACTCATCGACCGTCTTTCTTCCTGTCTTTCGCCTTGTTTAGAACCTCTTTCAATGGCAGGCCCGTCCATTCTTTTTTTTTTTCTGTACACCAGAAACACCAAGAGACTGTTTATTTAAGCCTATACTAACTAGCACTGGCTGTCAGTCTGAGTGGAATCTTGTACACGGGTCATTTCTCACAATGCCCATTTTTTCAGATCAAATTGAAACTTTGCACAATTATTCTTTCAGAAAACATTAACCAATTAATTAATCAATTAGTCGTAATTTTTTTTTAACAAAGAAACTAGCCGGATATGACCCGCGGCCTGCGGGCTTTAGTTTGGGTATTACTGATCTACTGGATTGAATTTAGATTTATGTCAAACATGGAGAATGTTCCCTTCATATTTTTTTTTAAATTTTGCCACGATGATAGAGATACAATGATGTACTTTTTGTCTAGTATTAGGGTCCTCCGGTAGTGGGACACTACATACACTACGCCCTGACTACGGTCTCCACCATGATCTGAGGAACATTTATGCCAAGTTTAATCAACTTTTTTTTTTTCTAAGGGGAGATAAGTCTCTTATAAAGAATTTCCAGATAACTCCTTCTTCCCCTACTGGACAACAAAAGTGATTAGACCAAAGCGCGCTGGGCATGCTATTAACATGAAAGTTGCGCTTTAAAAAAAATTCCAAGCGCACAAATGTATTATTGTTAGTCTAGAACTCTAGATCTTTCAAAAATAAAAATTAAATGATTGATTCAAATAATTAATTTAATTTCATTCAATGTAAGCTTTGTCTCCTTAAAGAAAAAAGACTATTTTTTATGTTGCTTGTAGCAGTATGCTATGTATAAATGTAAAATAGTCTCATGGAAATAGAGTCTATATCCACATTATAGTTATTTGGTTTGTGTTTCATAACATTTTGTCAGACACAGCTTATACCTAGATTTCATTGTTTGTTATTGACACTTATTTAAAGTTTGTTCTGATAGGCCAAAATTCGTGATTCGATATGCCTAATTTTATTTTTTTTTTATTATATTTTATGTATTTTATTTTATTTTATTTATTTATTTACAGATTACAAGATTGCTGATGTTATGGCGATTTTCGTTTCTTTAGCTACATGAGATCTTGCAAGAGGAATAAATCGTCTCTCGAGACATGCCATGCCAAAGTGAAAATAGTGAATTTTAAAACTAACTAGGAGCCAAGATCAAATGTTTTCAACACTTTACCAAGAAATGTAGCAAATTAATTGAAACAACAAGAGGAAAAAATATGTATTTATATATGATGGAAAAGAAAACATAACATTGTAAAGAAAGTTGATTTCTCTGAGTGTGAAATCTGTGCATAATGAAGCATTGCTTAACCCTTAAAACGCGTGTGGTAGTTTAGCCTCTAAACATCAGAATTGTCATTCCAATTCGTATGCACTCATTGTAAAACAGCTCAGCACTTTAAGGGTTAAGTGTAAAAGAATCTTTCTTTTGACTTTGAATCAAGCAAGTCTATTAAATGTGTTAAATATATTATTATTACATTAAATATTTTTTTGATATACTAGATCTACTGTTTTAAAATATTCAGTAAGAATCAAAGTAAAAATGTTTCTTTTTTGACAGAGCATAGTGTATATATGAAGAGTATTATTATAATATATAGATTATAACTAGAAAAATAAATTCGGCATGTGTTTACCTACTTAGTGCGTTGCATCTTCCATGATGCGAGTGTTTCTGCCTTTGTCCTTCTTTGTCGCTTATTTGTGTTTAATTTGATTTTTTTTATATGCAGTATGCTTTCATTAAATTCATAATCTCAGTGACATCACTGTTTAACTGCGCAAACATCAAATGACTTAAATTCATTGATCGTCGGTAGCTTATAGTATTAGTTAATAAAATACATAGGCCTACGCTACCACCCCCACGCTCACTAATTGTTTATACGCCATTGCCCCAACCCATTTCTGCACATTATTTCTGTAATACATAAAAGCAACACAATATGCAGATCAAAAGAGCAGAAGTGTGCATCATATCAGATTTAATTTGGACTCCACTGTAATTCCACTTAATTCAAATTTTATACAACTAATATTGGTATTATCTCCCCCTTTCAGCGAAACCATTCTTTAGAGAATTAAACAAGAAAATCGAGGACGTAATCCCAGCAATACATTTGCAGATACCCCCCCCCCAGTCCTGATATTGGCGCTTGAATCAGAGTGGGGTACGGTTGGCGTGTTTGTGGAGAGGGTGGGAGGGGGTCTCCTCAACAGTTTAGGTACAAAAGATCCCATGTCTCCTGGTTACTATTGGAAGACACATCATTTGTTGCAGTGTATGGCCTAAGCTTACGTGAAATCCACTGGCATTAATCTACACCCCCCCCCTTTTTTCAACCCTATCTATACTCAGTACATATATTAGATACGTCATTATAGTACACTATTGATTTATGGACGAGGAATTAATAGGCTGCATATATTCATTCTTCACTCGACCGACAGCTCAGATCCTCGACGGTTACGCTAGGAAGTGTGTAGAGGGACACGAGTTTGGTCTATTCTTATTTTTGTAACAAGATGTTTTGGAGATTGTGTCATAAGTCATAGAGAGTTGAAAAGATTGTTCACTTGGGGTGAATTAAAAAGTTGATGCCGGTATATTTCAATATTGGACAAGAAACTTTGGTTCAGGTACGAAAGCGAGTTACTTGTTTGTATTTGTTTGTTTGTATATGTAAGACTAGACTTTTATTCACTGTTCTCTACCTCAACCTTTCCGTTTATCATTCTCTATCTTTTCTCTCTTTCTCCACCTATCTGTCTCTTTTTCTTTCTCTTCGCTCTCTGTATCTCTTTTACGCTTACTGTCTCTTTATCGATCCTTCTTTCTCTCTTTTACTTAATGTATCTCCTTTGTTCCTTTCTTTTTACTCTTTTTATCTCATTCGCTCTGTCTCTCTTTCTCTCTCTCTCTCTCTGTTTCGTTTGCAGTAGCGGTTTTTTTCACAATATAGGCCTATCTCTTTTTTGCTATTTCTCTTTTCCTCTTTCTTTTTTGCTCTTTCGCTCTCTCTCTCTCTCTTCGCACTTATTGTCGTTTTGTCACATTTACTCTCTTTCATTCTCTCTATTTTTCTTTTTATGTCTTTTACCAACTCGTTTCTCAATCTCTCTTGATCTCTCGAACGAATCTCTCTCTCTCTCTCTCTCTTCAATTCACACAATCACTTTCTTTCTCTCTCTCTTTCTCTCTCTCTTTCTCTCTCATTCTCTCTATCGCCCTTTTCCCCACTCATTACCGCAATCTAATGAAACGCTCATCCATTAGGTGACCACAGAATTAAAATATGAACAAAGCTTCAAACAAAATATGATCGATCACCAGCACCGATAGTTCGATCAATGAAGTAAAATAATGGCTGAGGAAGTAGTGAATCCATGGGGATTAACCTCTTTGTCCATCGGTGGGTCTCAAAGAGACGTGGACTTTGGACTCGCTATAAGTACATACAAACCAATAGAATTTAAATTACTATCGATTAGCTCGTCCTGGAAAACAACAACTTGAAATACCAAAAATAATCAAGATTTTATGCAAAATCAAAAGAGTTTTTTTTTCCATTATTAAATTATATACATTTTAAAAAAAAAGAAATTATCGCAGATTACAAGGCAAATTTTGTTGTTACTGTTTAAAAAACAACAATTACGATTGAAGGTGAAAAAGTCTGCAAATATTTTGTTTTAGATCTAATCTAACTCACAAATAAACTCTGCACTCTATCCAGAAGAATTGAAGAAATTAATTGTAAAAAAAATAAATGAGAAATGGACGAGCTCTCATACAAATCACAAGAAAGATGACGCTTACTATAAGCTATCCCGACAAGACCAACGTCTAACCTTTCGACTCAGGACCGGACACAACAGAATGCGACAACACATGTATCGGAAGCTCAAAATTGGAACCAGTGAAATCTGCCCATGTGGAGTATCACCAGAGAATGCCGACCACGTCCTCCAAAACTGCTCTCTTTACCAAGAGACCCGTATAAGTCACTGGCCCCAAAACACCCCAATAGAAAGAAAACTATATGGAGAGCTGCCTGATTTGGAAACCACTGCGCAGTTCATCTCATATATTGGTCTAGTCATCTGAACGCTCCAACATAACAATGAGAACGAAGAAGAAGAAGATCTAATCAAGACTATGTTTCTTCTGTGTATGTTCAGTCATCATTTCGTTTCACGTCACCAGCTCACAAAGATCCAACCACAAAGTTTAAGTTTGAAGTCGATCCTTGGTAGCAGTATCGATTGATCACCATTAAACGAAATATTTAATAAAATAAAAAAAAAGCTTTCTGAATAGTTTTTGTTAATTTTTTTTTATATGGCATCTAGATCTACAGCCTATATCTTATCTTACATATTACTGATGATAATTTAAACGAGAAAGATAATTACATCCTACGAATTTCGTATGTCAAGGAAAGGATTTATTTGTGTAAGGTTTCAAAAGTTTCAGAGAAAATGACTTGATGCTCTTTTTCTATATAGCTCTCAGTCATTTCCAAATAGCGGCAACAGTTGTGAGACTTAATTGAAATAAGTGTATTAGTTGCAGGAGTAAATCTACACTAAAAAAAAAAAACCCTCAAATATTTCAAAACAAACTTGGTTCCAAGCCGTGATAAGTAGAATTAGTAGTACTACAAATAGTGTACCTACAGTAATTAAGAACACTTCAACTAGCTGAATGGAGGCGCGGTGGCTGAGTGGTAAAGCGCTTGGCTTCCGAACCGAGGGGTCCCGAGCTTTTAATTCTGGGATTTTTAAGGGGCCTCTGAGTCCACCCAGATCTAATGGGTACCTGACATCAGTTGGGGAAAAGAAGGCCTAATGGCGATTGGTCGTTGTGCTGGCCACATGACACCCTCATGAACCGTGGGTCACAGGAATAGATGACCTTTACAACACTTCCCTATAGATCGCAAGGTCTGAAAGGTTAACTTTTCATTTAACACGCTAAATAAGTATTAATGTTTCCCTTGTTACCTGGTAGAGTTGAGAGTGACAATTTCAGTCAGGTGGCTAGCATATAGTATAACACTTTTCCCACCTTTCAATTAGATCTAGGCCTACTCAGTGGAAATATACCTACAATCAGATAACAATGTCAATCTTAAAGAAAGAACTGACGCTATTGGCGAATCCAACTACAAACTATCAGACCTACACATGCCATAAGAGTCAGTTTGACAGCGTCTGTCGCAATAGACAGGGAGCATCGTTAAAAAAGTCTGTCGAAGTCTTCTCAATTTCAACTTCGTTCCAGTTTTCAACTAGTCCTTACAAGATCACGGCGTCGGTCGTTTAAGAGTTGTAGCGTAAGGTCTCATTGTGGTGGATGACCTTGTTCGTTTGGTGGCCAATAGGTCAACAAATATCACCGACACAGCTTCTCTGGCAACAAAAATAATTCGGAAATAGTATTAATAACAATAATTGATAATAATTTTATTTATAAAGCGCTGCTAACAAACAAAATGTAGGCTCAAGGCGCTGTAATAACATTACAAACACAAACACGTCAGCTATAATGACAATTAACCTTAAAAAGTTTTAAACAGATAGGTCTTAATGTTCTTCTTCAAAGTGGTGTAGCATGTTATCTGAGATCAATGGGGAGTGAGTATTAATTCATTCGTTGATTTTATAATTCAATAGGAGATTTTCCTGATAAACGAAACAATGTCAGTGCTAAATCGAACTTCACTGTTGCCAAATGTAGGGCTATGAATGAGAGTTGAGCTATAACTTTAGCACTATCTCAATGCCTGGCAATTATCTTTGTATTACATTTCCTTTATTGCCGATAGTTAGTTACAGTTTTGTTTTTTAAATATAAGTTTAAAGCTAGAGAGTGAAAGTCTGGCGTTTCATCCATATTGAAATTATTTTGTTCTATATATAGAAGAACTTAGAACAGTGATGCCCAAAATATGGCCCGCGGTCCACATGCGGCCCTCGATGCAGGTCTATCCGGCCCGTCAAAAATTTTGATCACACTATAGTACCGTGTCCTTGCCATTTTTAGTTGACTTCCTTTGGTAGCAACGTGAGTGGTTGCTTGCTGTTCAACATTGGAGTGTTGATGAAATGGGACTGCTGAACAAACAAAAACTTGGCTTTGAGTGTACACAATTTTAAAAAAAAGTGAACAGTTTTTACTTTTTTGTACAAAATACGCAAAGTATGTCTGTTTTAATGGAGTATTTACATTGCAGCCTGTCATTCAGAAGTTGGTTTCGGTAAAACTAATTGGAATATCCAACTAGCTGCTATAGAAATAATGTTGGTTACAACTTGTTTCTAATCAAAATATCGTCTGTTCTATTGCATTTCCATTTTCGCAATGATGTGGCCCGCGAGAAGAGTGTAGAGGACTTATTTGGCTCTCGGGCTGAAAAAGGTTGGGCGTCACTGGCTTACAACATCGGATTCTGCAGTGCTTAAAAGTGCACGAAAAAAACAAAACACTTCCATTATTTTGTACACCGATAAACACAGAAATGCTAGCTTTTTGATAGTTTTTTTTCGCCTTTTATGAAAATCTGGGTCCCGACCGTGAGGTATGCGTATCGGACTTTCGTCACGAAGGTAGGCCCTAGTTATTCGTACCCAGTCATCTGCTATCATCTATCACTACTGCACAATGTCTGGACTAGGAAGTAATAATCTTCATTTTGGACCTCTGTAAACACAATAGTGTTGTACTTTACACATTAACATTTCTTTTTTCTTGACATTTAAGAAATGGATCTTGATCTAGTAGCCTACATCACTACCATACTATTTCAACCGATTATGTCTGGGCTCAATATTTTATAATCTGAAAACGATTTAACACACATTAACAGAACTGGATTATTTAAACTTAAAGAAAATAATGCACTTTTTTTTTACATCAATTAACTTATTAAGTAGTGGCGCTTAAGCTTTTTAGGTCATAAAATATTGCACAAGAGTCAACAAGACGTCATCTATTAAGTGTGAAGTCCTTATTCCTTGATTCTGACTTTACCCCTACGTTATAGGCAGCCCAGTTATAAAGCTATATAGGACCTAGTAAGGTCTACTGTATTGCATGTTTCTGATCACTGTGTCGGGTCGTTCCGCAAGACAACGCATTTTATCGACTACCTTTAAAGTGTGATCAGCGCCGTAGATTTATCGATTGTTATGACTGAGATCACATTAAATGAGGACTGTGTGAACCAGTGCTGACTTATCTCCAGTCCAGATCTTATAAATATTGTTTCATTCCCAATCTGTTTAAATTTAGATGAACCATTCAACTCTTATAATGGATAGTCTAAATTGTTACGTCTTATCAGCCTGTGTGGAGATTATACATACAAATTCTTATCATTACACGTATGCTTCATGTAAATTCACAAAAGGATTATGTGAAATATTAATGGTTACTTTATTGAGTGACAATACTACACTACATCCTCCCCCCCCCCCCCACACACAGATTTTCTTGATAGACACTTTATTTTATTCTAATTATTTTTTACATTTATTTTTTTGGTGATTATTCTTAAAGTGGAACTCAACCTTAGTTCTGACAAGTATCAAATCCCTTTTACCACATGGGCCTACTCTCTCCGCTAGACATTTTTTTGAACACACACCTACAACTACACAGTATTATTGCACACACCTTCACACACCTACAACTACACAGTATTATTGCACACACCTTCACACACCTATAACTACACACACCTTCACACACCTACAACTATACAATTTTATTGCAAACACCAAAACACACCTACAAATACACAATTTTATTGCACACACCTTCACACACCTACAACTACACAATTTTATTGCACACACCTACAACTACACAGTATTATTGCACACACCTTCACACACCTACAACTACACAGTATTATTGCACACACCTTCACACACCTATAACTACACACACCTTCACACACCTACAACTACACAATTTTATTGCAAACACCAAAACACACCTACAAATACACAATTTTTTTGCACACACCTTCACACACCTACAACTACACAATTTTATTGCACACACCTACAACTACACAGTATTATTGCACACAACTTCACACACCTACAATTACACAGTATTATTGCACACACCTTCACACACCTATAACTACACACACCTTCACACACCTACAACTATACAATTTTATTGCAAACACCAAAACACACCTACAAATACACAATTTTATTGCACACACCTTCACACACCTACAACTACACAATTTTATTGCACACACCTACAACTACACAGTATTATTACACACACCTTCACACACCTACAACTACACACACCTTCACACACTTCTTTTTTTTTTTTGACAAAACAAGAAAAACAAGCAAAATATAAAAATACATTAAAAAAAACGAAACAATGCTTATCCGAGAGAAAAAAAACTCCACACTTACAACTATTTCTCTCAATAATGTAGAAGTTATTTCCACTTTTAAATACTGAATAAGATAATTAATTACCAATAAATAATTGATTAATGGGTTAATTATGTAATGGATTCATGTTTTGTTAGGTAAAATAAATAATTGTTTTAAGTTTTTAATTGATCTGAGAATAACGTGTGCAATTATCAAAGTAGGCAAAACCCTACATATTTAGCCATATCTAAGAAGGATTAATTTCTCTTCAGGAGGTTTTAAGTTTGGACGATATTACATTTAAGAAAATTAAAATATTATTCTAACAGTTTTTAATGTAATCCTAACAGTTTTAGTCTATAGTCTAATGCATGTAATAAGTCAGCACACCGTTGTGATATCAATAAGGAAATGTCTCACTAATGCGCTATCGAAAATGACATGGAAGGACCCCCTCAAAAAAAAAACAACAACTCTAATAAGCCCCACTGAGTAAACGGATGGCTGCCTGGTCGTGTGGTTTGTGCGCTGGACTGTCGTTCGGATTTATCGATGGTCGAGGGTTCAAATCCTGCCCGCTCCCATCCCCCGTCGTCCTGTGGGAGGTTTGGACTAGGAAGTAAACTATCTTCAACTCTGAAGGAACATCCGAAACATGTCAAACATTGGACAAACAAAGGATTGAGCCTTTGCTAACGAGCAGTAAAGCTTTCCATGGTTGAACGCTGTTGTTAGCCTCATATTGCAGGAGCCTAAATCGATTTCTTCCATTAACAATAGATTTTTTTTAAATCATCGTTCTCTGTTGTGTCAACAACGCTTCGGTTTAATCCGTCACCAATTGACTTGTCGCTATTTTGAAAAGCCAAACTATCCACATTTTAATCTTTGAATTAGTTAATTACTTTTTTTTTTGGGCACTGACATTATTTTTTATTTTGCTGGGAACTAGTTTGCTTTAATATCATCAAGTCACTTTGCAGTCTATAAAAATAATTATTTTGTTTATTATAACCTTGACTGCCTAGACCAGCGGTTCTCAACCTTTTATGCTCGGCGACCCCTTTTTACAATCCCCCACTTAGCCGCGACCCCCCCCCCCGCACACACACACAGCATTAGAGTCAGAAACCCCATTGACAACGAAAAACATGCTGAGAGTTACTCCCTTAGAGCACGTGAGAGGAAGCGAGCAGTGAGTCTTAAGGTTCCCTTGTCCCCGTACAAGGACAACCTCTGTGTCGTACATGAACCAGTATCTTCTCTATCTATAGCTTGTCCCAATCGTCCTTCGTGCAGAACTCTGCATTCGTAAAGAATGTGTTCTATTGTTTCATCGTCCTCCATGCAATGGCGACACCGTGTGTCGTAGTTCTCCTTCCATCGTCCGAGGTAAGCACCAATTGGACAATGGCCGACCCGGAACTGGGCTAGGACTGCCTGTTCCGCACGATTAAGTTGCCACCATGCATCCCTTCTGTCTGGTCTCCTCATTGCCCGATAAAGCTCACGCCCCTTGTCCGAAGAATCCCAGCCGTCGTGCCAAAGTGTCAACATGCGCTGGTTGACTAGGGATCGTACACTTTCATATGAGTACGGTTCATCATTTTCGAGCGCCGTTGCGACCGCGGTTTTCGCGAGCTGGTCAGCCAAATCGTGGCTGACCACCCCACAATGGGCGGGCACCCATTGCAAAGTAACGTTCACGCCGAATCGTAGGAGACGCCCTCCGACCGTTAGGACGTCCCATACCCTTCTAGCACCTTCATCCAGCCGTTCTATGGCCTCCAGTGCGGCCACCGAGTCCGTGAAAAGAACTACGTCGTGCGCTGACGCAGTCCCGTTACGTACCATCGTAGCCACCCAGTCCAGTGCTTGGAACATTGCTTCGAGTTCAGCCTCGAGGCTGCTTTTCTGCTGACAGGGACCACTGAGCTCGTCACTTTCGGGATTGCCAGAGAGTCGAACTACCGCTCCGTACCCAGCTTTCACAGTTCCCTCGAGCGTCCGCACAGAACCGTCTGTGTAGATGGTGGTTACTCCGGCTGGATATGATGCGATAGTCTCTCTGGCTGCTTGTAGTAGCCGTGTGGTTGGACTCTGCTTCGTCACCACTGGGTCAAGTAGGCTCTTCCGTATCGTCGGCATGCCGAGAGCCTCCATCGGAAAGATAGAACCGGACGGGGAAAGAGCAGCCCGCTCCACCGGCAGATTCGCCTCTCTGACCAGCCCGCGTGCCACATGCATGAAACAAGGCCGGTTTTTGAGGCGTCTCCTACCCTCCCAGTTGTCAACCAGACTTCTGAGTGGGCATCCATCTTCCAGCCGCATATATCTCTCGTGAGCTAGTATGACGGCTCGTTCTCTGCGCAATTTCAACGGTGGGATGTTTGCCATAATCTCGCCAGCGGCAATTGGCGTTGTCCTAAAGGTTCCACAGATTAGTCTTATGGCTTGGTTCTGGACAGAGTCTAGGCTTGCTAAGGTCGTTTGCGAGGCCCAGACCTGAACAGGAAGACTGTAGTCCATGTGAGAGCGTACTGCACCCATGTACAGTCCTCTCAGCACGTCAGCTCTCGCTCCCCACTTCGTTCCAGCTAGTTTCTTTACGATATTCAACTTCTCGGAAGCTGTTTCTTTTACCTGTTGAATATGATCGCACATAGTCAGTTTCTGATCGAGAATTACTCCAAGGTACTTGGGCTTTTTATCCCATTCCAGAATCTTGCCATCCATTCTAAGCTCGACAGGTTCCTTCAATATATCACGGCCCAGCGTAAACCATGAGTAAACCGACTTCGAGTGGTTTACCTCAAGGTTCCACATTCTGGCGTAGCAGGATATAGTTGTTAATGCCTGCTGGAGAGTGTCAATGAGTTGTTGACGGTCTCTCCCTGACTCCCACAACACGATATCATCTGCAAACAACAGCTTCTGACATTTCAAAAGAGCCGGCAAGTCGTTGATAAAGACCAAAAACAGCGTACAGCTGAGTGCCGATCCCTGCGGCACCCCCTGCTCAAGTGGAAGTTTCCTCGACAAGTGCTTACCAACACGAGTCTGTACCGTTCTTTCCGTGAGGAAATTTTGGATCCACCTAAGCATATGTGAACCGACACCTAAGTTCATCAGTTTCAACAACAAGCCGGGCCTCCATACTCTGTCGTAGGCCTGCCTGAGATCGATAAATACCGCTAGCGTCGACTGACCAGGTCGATTTGTGTTGCCCCACTGGAAGCCATCCGCCACTTTCTGCATGAATAACGTCACTTGATCGATCGCATTTCGTTGCCTCCTGAACCCGCCCTGTTCAGGAGCAATGAGACCCTTCGTTTCTAGAAACCATGTGAGCCTTCTGTTGACCATGCGTTCGGCCGCCTTCCCGACGTTGGACGTTAACGAGACGGGTCGGTAGCTTTCTGCACGATCTGGGATTTTCCCCTTTTTGAGCAGGGGAACAATCGTTGCCACTCGCCAAGCCTTGGGGAAATCCCCCTTAGTCCAAGTACGATTGATCAAATCCAACAGTTTCCTTCTGCCTATGGGACCGAGATGTTTCAGCATTTCGTTGCTGACCCCATCTGGCCCCGGTGCCTTGCGCAACTTGCACTTCCGAAGTGCAATGTCTAGCTCTCCGTAGGTAAAAGAGTTGATGAATGTGCTCGTCTCGTCCTCACCATAGACATATCTGCGTTTCGCTTTCGCCTTCCTGATGCTGTCTAGAGCTTTCGACACTTCGCTCCTCTCACCCGTCCTAGAGATAGCCGCAAAGGCATGGTTTAGAGCGTCCGACCGTTTAGAGTCAGTGACCACCAAGCCTTGAGCCGTTTGCAGGGGCGCAGCTGCTTTTGGTTCTTTCGCCCTGGTTAGGTTATTGAGAAGTTTCCATGCCTGTCGTCCGTCCGCAAGATCCAGGTTAGCACATGTCTTCGCCCATTTCTGTCTCGTACCCTCCGCAATGGCTTCCTTTACCTCCGCCGTTAGCTTGTTGTAAGCTCTTCTGGTTTCATCGGTTTTTCGACGACTATGCTGCCTTCGTGCAGCCCGCCTTAGTCGGATTAGGCGTGCCAGTGCGGGAGACCAAAAGTGACTAAACTTGCGCCCCCCGTAGGACCTCGGGATAGCTTTTCGAGCAGCACCTAAGATGGCTTTGACAAAGAGTCCGTAAGTCCGGTTAATGCAATCTGCTTGAATATCCAATCCGTCCAGAGCTACATCCGATGCACTCCTAAACAGATCCCAGTTAGCGCGTTTATACACCCATTTTGGTTCTGTATATGGGGTACTCACATTGAGCTTTCCGAGTTCGATTGTGACCAAGACCGGCAGATGATCACTACCGACATCGTTGAGCACGTCCACTCTTGACTGTGACCTTAAGTCAGCTGACACCAGGGACAAGTCTGGCCGCGACATACCCCCATGCCCGGTGTGCAGAAAGGTCGGGGGGCTGTCTTTGCCCTGCAAAACAACCAGATTTGTTTCGTCACATATCTCAAGTAGCCGGCGCCCTCGGACATCAGAGTCCGCGCATCCCCACGCTGGGGACTTAGCGTTGAAATCACCCGCAACGATCATCCTTGTACCAAAAGGCTCTTGCAGTTTGAATTGCAACTCAGACTTAGGTGGATTGTATAGGTTTACGCATGTGAATCGCTGACCATATTTGTACACCTCCACTGTCAAAGTGTCTGTCCCACCGGGTCCCGCAGGGGCGCTGGATTCCACTACTCGGGCTGTAAGCGTATTACGTACGAACGTTACAAGTACCTGGCACCTCGAGCAGGAACACCGGTAGGCTGTGAAGCCGTAAAGAAGAGGTGGCCCCTCGTCTGAGCGTAAAGTCTCTTGGCACAGTAGGACATCTGCCTCGTATTGCTCTGCTATCGTATAGACCTCAATCCGTTTCAGCGAGAACTGCCGATTCAGATTGAGGTGGATAATTCGTAGCTGTTTGCTTCGGTCGTAACCGGGTGGGGGGGCACCACTCCCCCCTGCCTTGCCTCCTGGTGCGTTCACCTTTCGGGTTCTGGTGAATGAGGGTGTACCACGTCCTCTAGCTTTGCCTCCTGGTACGGTCACCTTTCGGGTTTTCGTGGGGGGCACAACTCCCCCGTTTGTGCGTGAGGCCATCGTGGCGCTCTGGGCTAGTGGGCTGGGCTCAGGCGTCGTACCTGAGGGATGCTGGCCACCTGTCTCACATCCTATGGTATTGCCGGTCTTTTGGTGGGGCACGACTCCACCGTATGTGCTTGAGGCCATCGTGGCGCTCTGTGTTAGTGGGCTGGGCTCAGGCGTCGTACCTGAGGGATGCTGGCCACCTGTCTCACATCCAGAGGAAACCGTTTCCTCCCGCGTTTTCTTGTCCGATAGTAGCACATTTTTCGACCACAAACCTATCGTTGCCGTTGTGTGGTCGGAGCCTGTTAGACCGGTAATGCTCATACCCGCGTTTTCGACACTTGACTTGACTTGCATAGATAGAGAGAAATTTGCCCCGGGGGGGGCGGACTGGTTGCATGTAAGACACACAGGCTGTCCCATCGTTGAGACAATAGCTGAATGTCCTGGACTGGTGTCCAAGACCGCTGAACCCATTGTCGGCACTGCGAGCTTGCCCTCGAGAGAGGGGAAATTTTGGAGACCGTCTCTTTCAACGTTCGTTACCAATGCCGTCGGCGTGGCGGCTTAGTGCGATGCCGGTGTCTCCGGAAACACTGGTCCCGAGGTCCCCCAACGTTTGTGGCGCGCCGTATCGTAGCACGCTGGACTCCGATCTTTTCACCCCCGTACTCAGCCTTGTGAGCCGAATACAGTGGCTACTAAGTTAACCATGCTCCCCCACTCGGTGGGAGGCGGAGACGTGTGGCTGTTTTTATTTTATATTGATCACCTGGCCTTAAAAACCTGTAATCAAAAACCAGTTCCTCTTGGCCACCCCCACATGGGGTGTTCACGCGACAACCACGATGAGGTGGGATCTGGAATTGCCGCGCACAGCATTAGAAGAATAGTCAATAACAATCCATTTTTTCAATGGTCTTTGGCGACCCCTGGCTAATTGTCAATCGACCCCCAAGGGGGTCGCGACCCACAGGTTGAGACCCCCTGGCCTAGACATTGTCATTAAGTCTTTTATATTATCACCTTTTGAAGATTGAATTTAGCCTCTTTTGTCTGCTTCAAACGTCTTGATGTGTACTATACATTTGACCATCAACTAGTAACTGAAAAACAAATTTAAATAAATTAGTATCTTTCACCTCTAAATTTATAACACATAGAGTAGTGTTTACTGTGAGTGATATAAGTATCGCTACAAAGTGTTTCGTTTATTAGTGACACAAAGAAAAGGCAATGTATATTTTCTAAATATAAAAGAAAATAATTTTATAAAAAGCAAAGCTTACATGTGGAGAGAACCGCCCAATTACTGCTATATATATATATCAGAACTCCAATTATCTCGTTTTTTTTATTTTTAAAACAAAGTCAATTAATTATCTCTAATTAATAAACTAATAGTTATTTTTTATATTGATTTATGTATTGTAATTGACAACGAATTATTTAGAAAAGCTTCAACTTGAACATAGAATGGGAAGTGGGAGAAATAAGGTGTAGGCTACAAGCTCTGTGCAAGACAAAATTGTAAATCAACCCTTTCAGACCTTGCGATATATAGGGCAGATGATGTGAAGGTGGTCCGTTTCTGTGGCCCACGGTTATCAAGGGTGTAAAGTGGCCAGCACAACCGCTTTACTTAGAGTTGGCTGGACTCATGGGCGTCCTAAAAATCCCAACTGCCATCGTGATTGGAACTCGCGCTTTACCACGCCCCCTATATATTTATAATTATCGTATATTTTACTAAGACGATAGCGAAGGGCACCCAAGGCAGAACACTACAAGCCCTGACTACTCTTTCCTTTTCTTAATAAAATATTTTATTGGTGATGAATTTAGATAACCTGCTGTCTATAGATGCACATAGTATAAATAAATGATCTTCGAACGGTTAGGCCTCAAACTGTTTTTTGTTTGTTTGTGTTTTTCATGGGATGTAATACTTTAATATACGTGTGGTGTGTGTATGTGTGTGTGTGTGTTAATTTTAAAGGCCTAGATTTACGTTACATGTATGGATAGTCCCTATGAGCGGCTACGTTTCTGACCTATACATAGGTCTACTCTTAGACAAAACCGTTATCTCAAGAACACTGTAAGACGTAAGCGAAACATTCATCTATTTGTCACAGAATCATCGCTAATCAATACTACAGTGATATTAACGTTAATATTAATATTAACTTTGTCAATATATTATTACTGCATTGGTGTGCATAGCTAGACACTGGTAATTTGCGAACGAATACACTAAAGCGCTTGAAATCGGGCGGACTGATTCAGAGAATCTCCCTCTTGACAATTCTAGAGCAGGGCCAAATGTACTACCGAATATACTATATTAAGTCTAGAGAATGACCACATGTACTATATTAAGTCTAGAGAATGACCACATGTACAATATTAAGTCTAGAGAATGACCACATGTACTATATTGTGCCTAGAGAATGATCACATCTACTATATTGTGCCTAGAGAATAACCACATATACTATATTAAGTCTAGAGAATGACCACATGTACTATATTAAGTCTAGAGAATGACCACATGTACTATATTAAGTCTAGAGAATGACCACATGTACTATATTGTGCCTAGAGAATGATCACATCTACTATATTGTGCCTAGACAATAACCACATATACTATATTAAGTCTAGAGAATGACCACATGTACTATATTAAGTCTAGAGAATGACCACATATACTATATTAAGTCTAGAGAATGACCACATGTACTATATTAAGTCTAGAGAATGACCACATGTACTATATTAAGTCTAGAGAATGACCACATGTACTATATTAAATCTAGAGAATGACCACATGTACTATATTAAGTCTAGAGAATGACCACAGTCTGAAGAATGACAACATTTACTAGGTCAAGCTCAATTGATAAAACAAATAAACATTAGGCCTATATTACATTCTGTTAGAATTTTCATTCAAAACCTGAAACAGCAAACAGAAATTCCAAAGGTAGACTTATGTTAGTAACAGACCTTTGTTAGTATACGAAGAAATACTATAACACAGTTGAAATAATAAAAACACTGGCGCATATAGAATGACTTGGTCAGGGTTCTTTATTCTGGTCTGTAGGTGGCAATTAGTTCTGCCTAGTGAATTCCACGCTCTGTTTCTCGCGGCTCCTACAGGGGTGTGCAATATGCCAGGAATTGTCTTTCTGTTAAGTAGGTCGTAAAGTTCATTCTTGTTTCTAGCAGAGAGCAAACCTTACTCACAATTCCATGTATACATTTAGATCTACGCACTTATAAACTTATAATTAACGTTTGAAAGTCATTTTACTTTCAGGTGTTGTGTTTTAGGTGTTGTGTTTCAGGTGTTGTGTTTTAGAGCTAGAGATTCACAGAACACATTGATGATTCGCCTTTTTAGTTTGCCGTGTGTTGCGCGATTTTTATCTTCATTTTAAATGTCAACAATCCTCAAGGCTTTGTGAACATTGAGTCGTTAAGATAATAACAGTTTTAATTTCTTCTTTGTTTCCATCATGTCAATACAGCTGAGTAGTTGTTTTGTGTTTTTAAAAGAGAACGTAACTCTGTTACATGTCTTAATTGTGCATCATAGTCCTTTTTTTCCCCTTCTGTCCTAATAGGCGTTAGCTTTGAAACTCATTATGTTGCTTTCTAGCTTCTATATTAATCTTTGGACTCGAAGCCTAATTATGGCTATGTATAGATCTAGAGCCCATCTCATAGCAATGTCTCTTTATTTTTTGATTAGTTCAAAATGCAGAATCAGCATATCTTAATAAATGTGATATGTTTGATATCTTATCTTATAAAATACAGACGTTACTTCAAAAAAGAAGATGATTACGTCCTACGCGTCATGCATCTAGTCATGCATGCTAACCAATGACTTCGATTCTGCCAGTTCACTGGTTTTCCTGGCTAGCTTAAGCAAACCATTCCATGCTCTAATAACACTAGGGAAGAAGGAGTATTTGTAGAAATTTGAACGAGGAATGTGCCTTTATCTTTGTGTCTTTCTGTATTTAAAAAATTGTGTGAGTTGCTAACCTGAGCTAGTGAATAAAATGTGATCTTTGGTTTGTTGTATAGCTGTTAGTAGTTTAAATTTATCTTGATCTTCAAAATTTTTAGTCTAATTCAATGAAAATTAGATAAATGTTTGTTTACAGTCGCAATGGATAGTAGATATCACTTTGTATATTTAAGCGGATAATAAGCCTATCCTTTAAATCTAATGTTTTTTTTTTCCCATTTTGATGTGAACCTATTCTATGAATTCTTCTGTGCTCGTTTTTTTCCGAATTTTCTAAAACTATACGTTATAACATTTATTATTTTATTGTTATTATTCATATTTAAAAAACAACAACTGAACACTATGTCTAGGAGCAGGATAAGAAAGACAGGGAGGGAGAAAGAGAGAAAGAGAGCAAGAGAAAGAGAAAGAGAGAGAATTATCGAATAGAAAAAGAGAACAATTATATCAGCCATATATGTAATTATTCTCATTGTAAACATTTCACAGGTGGCCACATTAGACGTCCAAGCACAATGTAACTTGGACAAAAAGGAATTAACCGATTGCTTGACACCATAATGCTTCTGTGTTCCGGTTTCACGTCTACGTGGGTACCGTGGATTACAAATAACTCGTCAGCGGCTATTTTCCAAACACCAACTTATTGACCGAAGACGGCAGCTGTCCTTCGCAGGACAGTTACAGTCATCGGACAGTTACAGTCACTGTTGAAGTGAAGAAAACTATGAGTGGCATCTCGCTGCCAATTATTCCGGGAGCTACCCCTGCTCCAGCAAGAGTATCTGGAGGATCTGACCATGGTGGAAGTCGCCCGGGGTCAGGAGCTAGCGGTCATAACTATTTTCAGTCACCGGTAGGATATTCAAGTAAGTCTCTATTAATATCGAAGCAGGCGTGTGGATGTAGAAGTAGAACATGGACGCTGATTTGAAAAAAAAAAAAAAAACGGCTCTAAGTTTTTATTCTAGAAATTGAACAGTTGATGTATATCGCTGTGAAAAGATTTACTAGCTCGTTAGCCACACGGGGAACAACTCTAGTTTGACCGTTATCATTTTTCAATTAAAAATTAAATAAATTTAAAATTTGGTTAGAGAACTAGATCTAGGTTTAGATCCAACATCGGTTTTTGAAAGGACTGTCGCGTTCTTGAAAAAGACTATCGCGATCGGGAATTTCCGAATGTAAGGCTTTGTTGATTCAAGATTTTGATAAATTAATGTTTAGGAACATTTTTGCATATCGTCTTCTTAGTATAGATCCATAGGACTCTCATTGGAATAGTCTCAAGTTTAGAAGATCTATACATTCGTTTATCCAGGATTCTTTCTCGGTAGGGGGGGGGGAGGTAGCGGGGTAAAAAATGTTCCTGTGGTTTTTTAGTCTAACATTCATAAGTTAAGATAAAACAATCTCTGTATAAGTTGGATAAAGGAGATATTGTCTTAAGTATTTTTTTATATTTTGTGAAAATAGTTGAATCTAAGAAAAACAATTTTATGTTTAGATGATGTTTTTTTTTTTACTATAATTAAAACTTCTTCATTGGAAATGTGTGATGATTGCTTTCTTATCTTATCTTATAGTATGTATAAGAAATCAACGAAGCCAAAGAGCCAAAGGATTTCTATGATGAAAAATTACGGTCAAACCAGATATTTCCCTTTTTGGCCAATTAGCTAGTATTTTTTTCACAAATATATATGTAAATTGTCAAATTTGTCGAAAAATCGTTAGAGTTGATCCGTGTCCAGTCACTCAGGTTTTTTTTTTTAATTTTTATTTTTGATTCGATGAAAGCTTTGTAAGCTGATAAGAGGAGTTGTAAAAAAAGAAATTCACTCCGTCACCAAGAGTTTTCCTGCATTCGCTCTCCTGGCGTCTTCAATACACTAATTTATGCACTTAATTTAATAGTTTCTTAAACATTGATAACAATGACGTTTTTACTTGATAAATAATCAACTATAGAATTATTTCTACAATTTTGTTGACGCTGACCTCTTTTCAGCACGTCGTGGCTTGGTGTGTTTTATTCCTGTGTAGAATATATTGGAAGAATATCGTATTTCAGAAACTGGAGTTGTAGTCTTCCTACACCTACTTTAACGTTCAGAATTTTTTTTCTTTTTTATTTATAACAAAGTTATATCAGGCAATTTTTTTTAGGTGGAGTGGAGGTTATTTGATGGGGTAAGAGTGTTACATTTTGTTCCCGCCACACGCGGCGAAACTGCTCGCAACGCCTCTGCACAACGATTTTTTGTAAACGTGATATCTCTGCTACTCAATGACTCTAAGAGCAGCTGATTCTTAGTTTTTTTGTGCCAAGTTTGAGTTGTAGTGTAGGCCCACTTGACTTACTTGACTAAATGACCAAAGGTGCATAGGGCTGCAACAGTGTCATTGAACAGTTATGGACATTTGCCCCCCTCCTCCTGTTTGGTCCTTGTCACGCCCGGCCTTAGATAATTGGAGCCCCTAAGCAAAGTGAAATGGGGCAAAAAAAAGCGAAAAATTAAAATAACATTTTTATTTAAAACCTAGTGTACCCTTACAATAACACAGGGGAAAAGTCTCGCTATTTCTTCTCTAAAAATTGTTTTGAGTCCTGTGCGACGCCCCGACCAATCGGAAGCCCTAAGCGGCTGCCTAGTTTACCTATGCCTAAGGCCGGCCCTAATCATGTCCATCCTTTCATCTTTGCTTCTTGGTCTACCGACGTCCTCGAAATTTTGTTTGGTCTCTTAGCCTTTCTCTTCCCTTGTGGGTTCCAGCTTAAAGCCTCTTTTGCCATATTTTCTAATGCTCTTCGCATTGTATGCCCACTCCAGTCCCGTTTGCACCCACTAGAACAAGCCTTTTACAGGACATTCTCTCAAATATTGATTTACTTAAATACACCAGTCTATTAAACGTGGTTAGAACTAGATGAAAATGTGTTATCTATTCAATAATCACTTGTTGATTTATCTAGTTAATCTAGAATGCCTCTAGCAAAGTCTACACTTTTATGATTCTTTTTTTTTATTTAGTTCCTTTTTAAGATTTTGTGACTCCACATTAAATTTAAATCTCAAGTGAACTGCAGTATTTAGATCAATGTCCTACTCTAAATGTTAGCTGAACAGCTTCGGCTATGCAGGTGGCACTGTAAGCATACTTGAAATAATAAATAAATGAAAAAACAACCTGCCAGCAATGGGTGGTGTTAATCTTGTTTGACTGCTAACACCGCTAAGCAAATATTCCCCGGTGTCGAGTGACACGACTACAATCAAACATGGAAATGCATTCAATCCTTTCCCCCCAGGAATCAAGTCTGTGAACAAGCATGTTCTGCTATGATTGATATATCAATACTTCGTTTTTTTTAAAACGTCTTTAAGTGTTTTGTATGGCAGCGAATTCCCTCCACAAATTGACAAGTTGTTTTTACTTATAGCTCACACATTGTCTCAACACTCAGGTTATTGTATACGCGTGTACTGATATTGAAATAGATCGTTAAAGACTTATATATATATATGAAAATATATATATATATATATATATATATATAAATATATATATATGATGTTCAAGACTGAAAGTTCGATCTATGTCATTTAAGACTGAGAGTTCGAGCTATGTCATTTAAGACTGAGAGTCCGAGCTATGTCATTTAAGACTGAGAGTTCAATCTATGTCATTTAAGATTGAGAGTTCGATCTATGTCATTTAAGACTGAGAGTTCAATCTATGTCATTTAAGACTGAGAGCTCAATCTATGCCATTTAAGACTGAGAGTTAAATCTATGCCATTTAAGACTGAGAGTTAAATCTATGTCATTTGAGACTGAGAGTTAAATCTATGCCATTTAAGACTGAGAGTTCAATCTATGTCATTTGAGACTGAGAGTTAAATCTATGCCATTTAAGACTGAGAGTTCAATCTATGTCATTTAAGACTGAGAGTTAAATCTATGCCATTTAAGACTGAGAGTTCAATCTATGTCATTTAAGACTGAGAGTTAAATCTATGCCATTTAAGACTGAGCGTTCGATCTGTCATTTAAGACTGAGAATTTGATCTGTCATTTAAGACTGAGAGTTCAATCTATGTCATTTAAGACTGAGAAATAGATCTATAGTTATCGTTTTGAAGGCTGGAAATAATATGCAGGCTATGTCATTGAAGATTGAGAATTATATTATGTATTGAAGACTGAGAAAATGATCTATGTCTATGAATACTGAGAAATGTGTCTATGTCTTTGAAGACTTTCAAGACAAAATTATGTGCCTTTTTAAAAACTAATCTATGCATTCTACAACTAAGATGAAGTGTTGTTTGTTTATTATTATCAAGTAAGCGAAGAAGTGATGTGGTTATATAGAAGATTTCATACGATTTCATCCAATAAGATAAAATGAATATTCACACTTAACCAGAGTAACACCTTTAGTAAAATCACTAAATTTAGAAAGCCTTCAGGACAGAAGACTCAAAAGTAAAACACTGAACCATAATCTTCAAATACAAAAACAAAATCTAATGAAATACTCAGAAAGACACAAAGATAAAGGCACATTCCTCGTCCCATATGCTAGGACAAATTTGTACAAATGCTCCTTTTTCCCTAGTACTATTACAGCATGGAACGGGTTGCCTGAGCTAGCCAGGAAAACCAGTGACTTGGCAGAGTTTAAGTCATTGGTTAATATGCATGACTAAATGCATGACGCGTAGGGCGTAATCATCTTCTTTTTTGAAGTAACGTCTGTATCATATAAGATAAGATAAGATAAAATAAAATGAAATGAAAACAAAATTTACAAAACTGTAGAAAGTTGCAGATAAGAGAGCTGCTTTAAATCACTCTTGCATTCGAATGAACTGTATGAAATGTCAAATGTTCCTAATATGCAATGCAATATGTAGAGAATATGTCAGTTCAAAGAAAAGTGTTTGAGAACAGATGTGCTAAACTAATAGGCCTACCTAAGCGGTGAAGATGAGAGTTTAATCTTTAATACTTTTCGTAAATAATAGACTTAAGTGACATAAACAAAACACCGAATGATTCCCATGTCGAGCTCCTGATTTATTTCAAAAAGGAACGAAGTAGAAAAACAGATACCTTAGAGACACACAGTGAAACAAAAAAAGGAAAAGGAATCAGTGAAAGGAAACACTGTGTGGTCAAATCAAGAAATGGTTGTCTCACTGACTGAAGCCAAGTTTTACAAAGAATTTCTGAGAAAAAGAGTCCAATAAAGAAATATGGTCCATACGACAGTTTTGGAATATATAGATCACGGGGAAAAAATGAAAATTCAGAATGATAGTTTTGAAAGCATCCTCTCCTTTATATTTTTTTATCTATTCATGGTTGCTTTCAATGTTTTTTGTTATCACACATCTATCCCATTTTACTTCTTGTGAAATGATATTTTTCCTTTGCAACATCTCACGTGACTTAAGAAACCAATCCTTGATACACACCCACGGCCACAGGTTAAACATTTTTGTAATCACCAGACGTTGCAGCGTTTTCAGCCTTTTTTTGGCGGCCTCCGAAAGGGGAAAAGATGCTATTAGTTTTGTGTGAAATGTCTGTCCGTCCGTCCCGTTTAAATCTCGTAAGCTAGAAAAGATAGTGAAAATCCGACATCATAATATTTTAGACCATTGAAAGTTCTGATGCAATGGCTACTTTTTTTTCGTTTTTTGAAAGCGAAAAATATAATTTTTAAAACCACTTATGCAAGCAGTTTTTTCATAAAAATACACCACTTTTACAACTATTCACTATTAATAGTAACAAACACTGGAGGCTCTTTATTAGGGGAGATAGTCATTTACTATATTTTTAACACATTTATCATAACGGTTTTAGATTTTTTCCAAAAAAATTTTTACATTTTTATTGCTAAGTTATGTAGTTCTGTAATACTAACTACTACATTTACAAAAAAAAAAAAAAGTTTACTTTTTCTTAAAGAGAAAAAATCTATTTAGTATGCATATATGTTGGACATAATTTAAAACAACAATTAATAATAATTTTATATGATCGCGTGAACTGCAGCGTCATATACTACCCATGGCACACTTGTAAGGATTTGTTTTTTCTTTAGGAATAAGAGATTGACCCTTTACAAAACATTGAGATCAATCAGATATATATTATAAGACATCAGCTAGGCCAGGTTCACATCTAACTTCACATTCACTTTCGCCTATCGTTTGGTCTGCTAGACCGCTGGGGCACCACACAAGATCTGTCAACCTACTTTTTCCATTCTTCTCTGTCATTTGTCTTTGATAGAAATTCATTCAGATGATCTTTCTGAAAATATTAGAACCTGCCTTTTTTACCTGTCTGGGTGGACCACTTCAGGGGCCGATTTTGAGTTAGTGTTTCCACACAAACTGTCTTTGTAACCTTGTTCCTACTTCTTTTGTGTTCACCATTTGTGATCCAGGACTCTCCTTTATGTGAGATTATTTTGTGCTCTTTATCACAGCTGTTAATGTCAAATCTGAGCAGCTTGGTGTCACACTTGCATACATCAGTATATCTTAAAAGTGGGTAAACTGCAGCACTCCTGCCTTTTAGATCACCATATACAATATTTCTTTGGGAAGTCGACCCTGTGGCATTTGTGGTACATAATCACGTCAGCCAAGACGTCTACCGGTTATAGCAGTGCGGATGTCCTGGCACTTTGCTCTTCGCAGGATTTCTTCTTTTGTGATTTTATCTTGCCACCATATTTTCAGAATCCACATTAAGGTGGAAGATATTGAGCTTCTTTTCCAACCCAGAGTAGGCCCTATGTGGAGTCGTGGACCGTGTTTTAATGCCACATACCAGGTTCTATAAACTAGAGCTTTGGTATTAATTGTCAGCAAAGTATTGTACCACATGTCAAAGACAAGTAATGGCAAAAGTGAATGTGTTATTTCTGTGTTACTTTGTAGGTACGAAAGAGTTATATCTCCTTGTTTATATTTCCCTGTTATGAATGTGAACATTTTATGTTTTTAAATGTTTTTAGTTTTCCTTGTATGAGATAGAGAGAGAGAGAGACTTTAGTTGATCACTTGTTTTCCGGAAATAGAAGAGGCTGATGTTTGTGTGCTGTCACGGAGGTGTTTTTTTTTTGTTTTTTTGTTAAATAATTATTAAACTTTTCCCCTTTATAGTTGGAGTTTTGTGGTTCATTTAGTGCATATACGTATGTTAACTATTGTGTATTATAGATCTGCAGGGATCCAAATAATAGTGTTTCTAATTGCCCTTCTGTTGAGCCCGTTTTGTTAGGGTCGAAGTCATATTGTTTTAAGTACCCCTTGAGCCAAGTAAAAGAGCCCTGACACAACATTTTCCTCAACAGCCGTGACATGGTGCCCATTGCCTCAACTATCCTATTGTTCATATCTATATCGTCTTCCACATAATCTCTATATTTCTTGTCTTTAATACTTGGACGGAACTCTGTTGTTACAACATCAGAATAGTACGCTCATAGACATATATTTATGTGATTACGCTTTTGTCTTGTCTAGGACAGTGCACAAAATAGTTCGCATTCTTGATGACCGTTTGATGACGGTGTGATAGCGTTGAGTAGTGACAATATTAGTTTCATTAACATGAATATCTTCGTAAAAACAATCCATATAGCTTAGCATTGCTTTGCTTGTAAAAAAAATTAATAAGCTAAATGGACATGCAATTCATGGTCGAAATAGTCACACAGCCGACAAATCAAACAAGAACATAAAACTAAAATGCTATTTAACTTTAGTTAGGCCAATAGTAGAATATGCATCCTCTGGTTGGGATCCCTTAACTCAAAAAAAAAAAAACATTAAGAAACTAGAAAAAATGCAAAAATAGAGCAGTGAGATTTGTAACAAACGAATATTCCAATTTGATTAGAGTAACACTATTAGTAAAATCAATAAACTGGGAGACACTTCAGGACAGAAGAATAAAAGTAAAGTAGCTATAATACATAAAACACTAATCACTAAACCATAACTTACAAATAGAAAAACAAAAGCAATTGAAATATTCAGAAATACACAAAGAGAGAGGAACATTCCTTACGCTAGAACTTATTCGTACAAGTGCTCCTTCTTCCCTACCGTCATTAGAGAATGAAATGAACTTAGCAGAGTTTAAGTCATTGATCAACATGCATGACTAGATTGACACATGAAATGAGTAGGACGTAAATATCTTCTTTTTTTTTTTTGAAGTAAAGTCTTTAATATATAAGATAAGATAAGACTAAACAGCTCTGACTACTCCATATGTTAGTGCACACTTAAATGGAGATACTAAGTTTGAAGCTGAAACTAATAACATACTAAAAATAAATTTTAAGTTTGCCTAAATTATTTCAAAAATCATTGGTCCTTGCTTTTTTTTTTTTTTTTGGAATCCATTTGAAACTATTTAAATTACAATGGTATTCATTGTTAGCACCTTGTTTTTGCACGCGTTCTCTAAACTAGTTGGCTTAAATCCTAGATAGAAAAATATAGAAATAGTTTATTTTTTTTACAAATCCCCTTCTTATGTGATCATTTGAGGCTCACCCCCCCCACACACACACACACCAACAAATAGAATTAAAACTAAAAGTAAGCGTTCTTTGGTACGAGAAGTGATCATAAACTATGGATATGATCCGCCAAGAGTCATAGTTCTTCTAAACTTTAGTAATGCTAAAATTAATTTGGGTATATGAAATCTTTTGTTCCTCGTCCCATATGCTAGGACAAATTTGTACAAATACTCCTTCTTCCCTAGTGCTATTAGAGCATGGAATGGGTTGCCTGAGCTAGCCAGGAAAACCAATGACTTGGCAGAATTTAAGTCATTGGTTAATATGCATGACTAAATGCATGACGCGTAGGACGTAATCATCTTTTTTTTTTTGAAGTAACGTCTGTATTATATAAGAAGATAAGATTTTGTATACACATAGCAATCTAAGTTTTCCAATTCCAGATTACAGAACCAGCTACTCAAATCCCCCATCACGTTCGTATGGTGTAGCGAAGGTCTACCACCATCTCCCTTCACTCAAGTACAATCCTGGGGGACATGCGGTAAGTAGTACTAAGTACCAGTACTAAGTACCATCTTCAATGTAAGTCTCAATATATAGTAAAAAAAGTAAAGATGGATAGTCTAATAAATCTATTATTATCGACACTGATAAAAAAGATTCCAGATGCGCATTGTAAGGACATATATTGCTGTTGAAGTTTGGGGTGGGCTGAAGTTTGCGGTGGGCTGAAGTTTGAGGTGGGCTGAAGTTTGAGTTGGGCTAAAGTTTGGGGTGGACTGCGTGCCTGAGGCCGCCAGTCAGAAAACCTGAAAACTATCAGAATCTTCTTCTAGTCTTTCTTAGTTCCGGTGAGTTACCCTGCCTCATAGAGGCGCCCGAGTGGAAACGGTCGTAAGAGGGAACGATTAGTCCGAATGGGTTGCTAAAGTCCCAAGGGAGTTTCTAAGAAGTGCAATTGACGAGGTTTTAATAGAGCTCCAACAACCATGTCAACAAGCAACACGTGATTCCTCAAAATACCGTTTAAATGAATGGTATGGTTATTATAGTTAAGAGAATAAAAATGGCGGGGGTTGCCGGTGTGCTCGGCCTTCGGCCACTTCTCCTCTAGTCCCTGTGTCCGACACTAGAAATAGTGTGAAACATAAACACTGACAGAACACCTCTGTTCATTCGTCTTTGAACAAAATTTCTATTTTGTTTACTTTGCTGGCCAAGAGATTCATCAGCCTTCAGTTCAACTTTACCTGACAGTTTAAAAAAGGTCTATCCCCTTTTTCTCATAATTGAGCGGCCCTACTATGATTTTAACATTTGGTTATTAAGTAGCTAAGATATCTTATAATATGCATTTTTCTTTCTGCTTGTAATAATATCTATACTTGATTTCTTTTACCGGAATCAACACTTGCTTTCAATAAATATAGGACCGAAATGACGTTGTTATTTTATGGTTCCAGCGCAACATTGGCCAATTGTTTTTATTTCTCCATAAAATTTAGATAATATCGTTGAACCGTTTGATTGTCAAAAGAGGTGAGGCTTTTCGACCTCTAGGCTTGCAAGCCTGGTTGAACAAACTACCATGTCTGAAAGCGATCCAAGTCAATGTCTATATAAAATCTGTTATTTCCAATGTGTCTGACACTCCGGGCTCATGGACTAGAATACATGGCCTAAGGCCGAGCCTACCGGGAACCCCTGCCTTTTTCATATAGTTTACCAAGCTAACCTAGCAGAGCTCGCCATTAATGTAACGGTCCCTCGAGGAACGGCGCCTGGATTATCGACAGGGACATGGAAGCTCTCTTTCAACTCCGCTCTGTAGAATGAGAAAGTTCTCGAAATCCCTTGGCTTAGACATTCCCACATTTTATCTTTTGTTGTTACTTATTTGGCCTAATCGTTTCCTCCCGCGTATCACGTTGGGGCATGATTGGTAGACTCTTTTTCCATTCCTCTCTATCTTTTGCCTTGGACAGAATCTCTTTAAAGTTTCAATGGCAGGCTCGTCCATTCTCTAATGTTGTCTTCCCATATCACATAATTGCTTACATTTAAATATTTTCGTTCAGTTTTGTATTTTGTTTTTGATTTATTCTACAGAGTCGATCAACACACAAACAGTTAGCTTCCAAATCTCTTACAAATAACATAAGGGCTCGATACTCTGCCAGACACAGGAGGAGTCCTGGGCCCTTTTCTAAAAATTCTGCAGACTCTCCATATCTTCCAACTGTGAGTTCTTACATTAACATAATTCTAATTACATAGATGTAGCTTCTTTTATGAAGCAACGTCTGTATATCTTTTATAACTTAAGGACTAGGTCATTCATGACCCATAAATACATAAAATAATTTTCCTGTATTGTGCATGTTTCTGAAAAACTACTCCGTTTGATATAGATAATCTAATAATGAATCTAAAATAAGGCTAAAAACTAAAAGTGGTAATCAACACCCAAGCCGGGCCAAGCCCAAATGATAATTGATAATTAATTTAAATGGAATTGGAACTCGTTAATGTCTTTATAGATCTAATAGACTCTAAATATTAAAAGGTATTTTCATTAAATTGTCAATTTCATGTAGATTACATAGATCTATAGTCTATTTAACTCTATACTAAACTAGTATCTATACTATCCTTATTAATAATATGAAATTAAAGCCTAGTATTGCAAATTAGATCTAAATTGGTATTACCAATGTTCATTTGATTATTATTTAAATAATATTTAAAACTCTTTCTATTTCAGCCCAATTCAGAAGAGTGCCTCAAGTGTTTGCTACGGGTCCCGCATAGAAAATGTGAAGCTGTAGGATATTTTATAGTTTCTTTTAAATATTTTTTTTGTTTATTTATTACTGTATTTGTAAAGGTTGTTCAAGTAGTCAGCTTCACTGGAAAGGTAGGGAGCATGTACCAAGTCTAAGTAAATTAGATGTTCATTTCTCATTTCCTTTCACTGATCTGTTAGCCTGCAAGAGATGTTAAAAGTTGTTTTTTTGGGGGAGGGGGGAGCAATTCATGCCAGTTGCAGCATATTTGCACACACTTTATGCAATTCAACTGTCAAATTTCTAGGAAAACCATTAGAGCCGTTTTGAGATCCGTGTCCACCCATGTTTTAGATGACCCACCCACCCAGAAATATCCATGAAGGTACAAGTTAAATATAGGTATTGTAAAAATGTCTAATAAATTTGAGATTATGCACCACCTGATTTAAAAAAATTAATAGTGCTAAAGGATTAGCCTCTTTTTTCTAGCAAATACAATAATTAATAAAAAAATTATAATTAAGAAATAAATACTAGAGTCCTACAATTGTAGAATTATTTACAAATTTTGATAGTAAGTATTCATCTTTTTTGTAATTATCCAAAGAGTTGTCAAAGACTCTTGGAACTCTCTAGACCTAAACAGCTGTCTCAGCTACTGTCTGTCTGGGAGGGATCCAAGCAGATGTAATTTGTTACATTCCTATTACTGATCGCTTGTATCCCAAGATGCTTGGGTTAGAAGTAAGACAAAACCGAGAACATTCCCTCATATTCCATGAAATGGCCCCTCAAGGAATGGTTTGTAAATAGTGACATGGTTGTTTGGGCTCTCTTCCTTTCTCGCTATAGCAATGGACACCCTTTGGCACCCCAAAGGGTGATCTGTTTTGCTTCTCTATTCATCTAATCGTCTCTTCTAATAATAGTTTTCACACAGGCGGCAGGTTGAGGCTTAGAAGCTTTGCTCAGTTTAAGAAGTATTACAATTATGCCACATCAATTCCAATGTGGTAACATAACATAATATTAGGCCACTGAACTGTAATTGTCTCTGATCAAAAATCTACATCTTAAAATGTCTCCAATAAGCATCGGAAGCTTGTTGTAAATGTAAAAAAAAAATTATATTTACTTTTTATCTTTTTCCTAGCACAAGTATATCAGAGTTGGCGGTGGTTACAGACATGGCTACTGGTATATCAAGTGTTTATTAGAGCAATTAGAGATACAGGTAATAATGCTAATATGTGCTTGGGAAAAGAACTGCATAAAAAGAAAGACAATGAAAGAAATACATTTTTCATGAAAAAGTAAAAGTTTTTAAAAGCATTTAAGTTTTGTTTCATCTTTCAAATTTCTACTACTCAAGTCATAACATTTGAAAACAATTTGTGTAAATCTCCACTTTTGTAGCAATAGGGTGTTTATGTACTATATAGCTTATATCTTGGATACAGGCTTAGAGGCATGGTTAGAAGCCACACAATCACCAAGCTTAATTTGAGAATAAATTTGCTAAAATTGTAGGGAACATATAGGTTGTTCATCATTGAATTAGTCGCAAAAGTATAGGCATAACTAACCTTAAAAGCAAATCAGAAAGAAATTGTTTCACATTAAACATTGAGATCTAGATCTAACAAGCTTAACAAAATGCTACTTAGAGAATCAAAATTTAAAAATATTTTTTTTCAGCAAAACAACTTGTTTTTTTTTTTTAAAGTTATAGACTAGTCTATTTTACACTATTGTTCATTGTTATTTATCTTGCAAAATGTAGATCTAAATATTTCACACAATTAATTGTTCACAATTTTCATTTAATAGAGACAAAAAGAGTTACAGAGACTGCAAAGGCTTGAAGCTATCAAGGAACATCGTAAGATTCATTGAATTTTTTTAAAAAGAATTGAAAGTTTATGTTAGTTCTTATGGTAGTGTCACTCTCATGTTAGTTCTTATGGTAGTGTCACTCTCATGTTAGTTCTTATGGCAGTGTCACTCTCAATTTTATTACTGCTAAGTCTTCATTGACATCTACAGGTGTTAAAGCCATTAAAACATACATTAGAACCAAAAGTGGAAGGCTGATTGAAAAGATCATCTTTCTGTCAGAAGAGGATTATGAAGCATTTAAGTCTGGCAAGAATGTAGAAGGTACTCTTAAAGATTCTTTCTTTTTACACTTTGTCTCAACTTTCATTGTTCAGCTGTAATTGTTTATAAAAACCATATCATAATGAAACTCTGTCTCATGTGTAGTTTATTAGGCCCCTCCACACTTGTCTTGTGTGTATAAGTCTAAACGAAGGTAACACCTAACAAGTTACTTAGCCTGGTACTCTTGCTCTATTTGGAAGCATGTATTCTGGCAAGACATGGTACACTATGCTGCCATAGTTAACAGCATTTTGGGAATCAGCTTCTTTCAATATTTGCTGTTTCCATGAAAGTTTTTTTTTAAAGTGACCAAATTTAGCTTGATGGGGATTCAAGGATTCAAGCCCAATAAAAGATAGCATCCCAAAAACATTATAGAAAACTGTCATATTTTTGGCTGAATTAAATTTTTTTGCTAATTTAAAATCAATAAGCATATTCTTATCTTATCGTATCTTATAAAATATAGTTGTTACCTCCAAAAAAGATGATAATTACATCCTAGTTATTTAATAACTTAATCTCTGCCCAGTCCTTGGTTTTCCAGGCGGATTCAGGAAACCCATCCATGCTCTAATAATTTGTCCTAAAATATGGAACAAGACATGTACATGTATTTTGTATACTTATTTATTAAAAAAAAATGTTTAACATAAAAGAGTTCAGTTTTATTCTTTTTCTTAGCTTAAAAATGTCAAACATGTCTTCAAATAAGAGTCTTGTCTTATGCCTATTTTGTTGATCTAGTCCTGTATGTTAATTAGTGCAACTCTACTCTACTAAGTCATTGGTTTTTCTGGCTGATTCAGTCAATATTTTCTAAGCTTTAAGAACATATCCTTTAAAATTTTACTATTTTAGATATCCTCAAGAAATATTTAACTAAAGATGAAGCAGAAGGCCTACAGTCCTGGGATAAAGATGAGGTTGTTGCAATCAAAACATATGTTAGGACCAAGAGCGGAAGATTAATTGAAAAACTGATCTATGTAAGCAAAGAAGATTATGATGCGATTAAAGCTGGCAAAAAAGATGCTAAAGAAGTAAGCTCTTTTGTTTCATCCTTTGTTTAATTTTTGTTTTGTATATTGTCTTTGATTTCCAAAAACTTTTTCAATTTGCAGCACAGAATCAGAGTTTTCACTTAAAAAGAACAACTGAAGATATTTATTTAATCAGTCAACTTTTCTTACATTTAATTACTTGCATTTTATGATTAGAAAAGTACATCACAAGATTGCAAGAATTTCTTTTACTAGCATTACTTGGTTTTGGTGAAATTTGGTTTTTAAAGTTTTATATTCATAATGAAATAACAGACATGTTCTTAAAAAGATAATGCCAGAGATAAAATGAGATTAACGACTTGGTTAAATAAGAATATTTACTATAGTATAGCAAACTTTGCTTAGTACAAATTTTTGCCAGTGGCTTTTTGGTTCTTAATGTTTAGGCTACCTGTGACAAAAATCTTTAAAATCTTTATGCAGACCAGTTATTCAGCCACCAATTTCAAGTCAAAATGATTCTTTACTTTCAGATACTCAAAAACTACCTGAAGCCTGAAGATGGTGAGCAGATAGAGGGATGGGGAGAGGCCAAGATGAGGACAATCAAAACTTATGTCAGAACCAAGAGTGGACGCCTGGTGGAGAAAATCATTATGATTTCAGAAGAGGACTACCAGGCCATGCTCAAGGAAGGTTAGCATAGTCAAACAAAAATTTTTATAGACATATTGTTAAATATGTAAGTCATATATGGAGTTGGCAGAATGAAAAAAAAAAGTTTCTGTTTAAGCCAAGTTTTTACATGTAGACTTGGTAATCTAATCCAGTGCTTAAGATTTTTATTATGTTTTTGTTTATACAAGCATTTTGATTTAAAAGAAAAACAAACAGACTCCAGTGTCTTGTGCTGAAGTCTTAGATGTTAAAAATATATATATAAATAGTATTCTTTTCTTTGTTCTAGCCACAAAAGTACATTTATGCTCTAAATAGTAAAGAAATCAAAATAATTTATATCACATTTGAACTGGCCGAACATAATGACACTTTCAAATGCAGATAAAAAATTGCAGCCATGACTCACGATCTTCAGTCTTTATTTCATTTGAGGTCAGGTGGTTGAATGGTAAAACTTCAAATTAAGGTTTTGTATTCAGGATTTTAGAATGCCAGCTACATCTGATAAAAGTCTGTTGAACATTATGCTTGCTGAAAGACACCTTCCTCACTATCACAGAAATTGTATAGAAAGTATTATAGTTGACTTGGGGAAAAACATTTTGAAACATTTTTATAATGTAAGCTAATTATTGAAATACCAATTTAAAAAAAAAAAAACTTCCATTAAAATTTTTCAAAAATTTTCAATAACTTTTAACCACCAATGTATTTCTAGGGGATGTGGTGGCTGAGTGGTTAAGCTCTAGGCTTCCCAACCTGAGGTCCTGGGTTCTAATCTCATTGAAGACTGGGATCTAGAATTTTGGGATTGTTAAGGCACCACACATTTCTAATGGGTACCTGACTTAAGTTGTGAAAGCAAAGGTAGCTGGTCATTGTGCTGGCCTCATGACATCCTGCTTAATAACCATTGGCCATAAAAACAGATGACCTTAACATCATCTGCCCTATAGGTTGCATTTGAAAGGGAAACTTTTAAATGCTTTTTTTTTAACAATGTATTTCTAGTTATTAAATGGACTCCCTAAAACTCTGCAGGTAAGGATCCGAATGAAATCATCAAGAAGTACATCACACTGCAGGAAGGGGAGACAATAGACTCCTGGCAGAGTGGGGAGCCAATGAAAGCCATCAAGACAATGATCAGGACTAAGAGTGGACGTCTCATTGAGAAAACAATATATGTCAGTGCTGATGACTACGAGAGAATGATGAACGAGGTACTACAACTTAACAATGCATTATCCACTATCAAAAAATAAAGTAATTTTAAACTCTGTCCCAAGCAATCAGCAAAATATTTTTTAAGCTTTATGTATTCAGTGTTTTTATTGATTTTTAAATGTCTTATAACTATCTTCATATTTACTCTATAGATGGCCAAGGGAGGTGATCCAAATGAGATACTTAAAAAATATTTAAACCCAGAAGATGGTGCTATTGAGTCATGGGAAAAAGTTCCTGAGGGTAATCCTATGAAGGTAACTTGCTTTGAGTATCAGTAACTTCATCAAAATCAAAAGAATTCTATGTTTTTTTTGTATACTAATTATTGGTGCAAATTTATTCAATTTAGTTCAATTTTTTTTTATCATTGTGATTATTACATTCTTTAAAAATATGTATCTGGATATTGTACTTCACTAACTAAGCATCAGTGTTGAGTGGGTGGTGAATGCAAGTTCTGTTAACTCTACTGACTTGACTCTTTTTGGTGGCCTAGATGTTCCTGGATTGCCTAGATGTTCCTAGATGGCTAAGATTTTTCTAGATGTTCCTAGATGGCTAAGATGTTTCTAGATGTCCCTAGATGGCTAAGATGTTTCTAGATGGCCTAGATGTTCCCAGATAGCTTAGATGTTCCAAGTAGTTCCTAGATGGCCTACATATTCTTAGATGGCTAAGATGTTCCTAGATGGCTAAGATGTTGCCAGATGGCTAAGATGTTTCTATGTGATAATTTAGCTTGGTACCTAATTGTTGCTAGGCTGTGTGGTTATTTAGTTGTCTGTGTTTGGAGTCCTTGTTGAGGTTCCCCTTTTCCTTATACACACACTAATTTTGCAATTTTACTTCATTTAATGTTTTTCCTAATTTGGATTTAATATCCCAGTAGGTATAAGTAGCTAACTCTAAATTACTTGGCGTTAGACAATTTTTTTTCTTGAATAGAAGCTATGCTTATGTAATCAAATCTATGCTGATGGTATTGTCCAGGTTATCAAGACGTATGTCAGGACAAAGAGCGGTCGGCTGATAGAGAAGACGGTGATGTTGACGGAAGATGAATACAATGAGTTTATCAAGTCCGGAGGGGATCCAAACTTTTTAAAGAAATTTATGGACCTGAAGAAAGGGGAGGTAATTGAGAACTGGGAGAAAGCTTCCACTGTGTATTCAGACAAAGATGACCAGGAGCTTCAAAAAGGTGAATGTGGCCTTGACAAATTATTAACGAAACAATCTTCTTAAAAGCAATACATATTCTGCTTATAAGCAATACATATTCTGCTTATAAGCAATACATATTATCTTATCTTATATAATACAGACGTTACTTCAAAAAAGAAGATGATTACGTCCTACGCGTCATGCATTTAGTCATGCATATTAACCAATGACTTAAATTCTGCCAAGTCACTGGTTTTCCTGGCTAGCTCAGGCAACCCATTCCGTCCTAGCATATGGGACGAGGAATGTGCCTTCTGCTTATAAGCAATACATATTCTGCTTATAAGCAATACATATTCATATAAGAATTTACTTCAAATAAAGAAAAGCTCAACCATTAATGTATGAGTATTAAATGCAACTGGATACAGATATATATATTGTTTACAATCATTTATTGTAGTGATTTTTTTTTGGTTAAAGTTTATTTGTTGTTTCTTTTTCAGCCAAAGCAGGAGATAGAATCATTGGGAAAGATGGAACCGTCTATGAAGTTTATGTTGATCCTGTCACTGGCAAAAAATATAAAAAGTAAGCAGGGCCTAAATATTTTTCATTTCTGATTGTGGGATTGTGAATCTAAATGTTTCCCTAACAGTGGTGTCATGAGTTTCAGTCATGGTGAAAAGAAACGTTTAGGAGTTTCCTTAAGAAACAATGAATATTAGGTATTGGGCAGCTTGAACTTGAGACTTGTGATGAATACAATATTCACTACCAGGCAACCATTTAATCTACTAATGAAATAAAACATCACTACTATTCTTATGTGCATTTCTAATAGCTATTGAATTGATTGACTGGCCTACTTAGGTTGTATTTTCTTGCTGCAATAATTGGGTCTTTCATGTAAGTTTGTCTGATACAGTTTGATAAAAAATAAATATCAAATTGCTGGTGAATATTTCATTGCTTTTTCTTTTTCAAACAGGAAAGTTGGCAATGTCTCAGACATGGACAAAGAAGGGAAAGGGAAAAAGGGAAAGAAAGGCCGGGGTGGCAAGGGAGGCGATGGAAGTGATGAAGAGACAGCTGAAGAAAGGGAGAGAAGAAAGAAAGGGAAAAGAAACAAAGACAGCGACAGTGAATACAGTTATAGAAGTGTCTACAGTGCTGGTGGTAAGATAAGGCTCACAATTTGTTTATTGAATAACCATCCACCATAGATCAATACTTTTTCGTATTGAGTTCAAAATGGGCCCATGCCCTCTCACAATGAAGACATGTTCACAGTACATTTGCAATCACTGTGAAAGTATGTGCTCATCAGTGCCTTATTAATTTCCAGGATACAAGAAAAATATTTTGATGTTACAAACCTCAAGGCAAAAAATACACATTACTTTTTCCATATGTTGGGACAAATCGATATAAGTTCTCTTTCTTTCCTAGAACCATTAGGGCATGAAATTGGTTGCCTGAATCCGCCAAGAAAACCAATGACTTAGCAGAGTTAAAGTCTCTTATCAACATGCACATCAAGATTAACACATGCTTCCACATAGGACTTAATAATCTTCTCTTTTAAAGGAACATATGTAATTTAAAGGATATAATACAAGCATATTTAGGTTATTATGTGACATATTAGTAATTACCAATATGTGACATTATATAGCTACACACTTTTAACACATATTAATACACACATTTTCATTGTAACAGCAGTATTTTTCACAGTGACCAATTCTTTATCCTAAAGTGATGTTTTCATTTAGATTAAGTGCATGGTGTAGGCTTTGAGAGTAACAGTATTTTTTAAACTATAACTTTTACTTCATGTTGGGTATGAAAAAAAAAAGATAGCTAAGTAATTATTTTAAATATAATTATCAGTCACCAATATTTTGCTTGACTCTTGCTTAGTTAAAAAAAAAAGAGAATCTTATCACTATTAATATGCTGCTAAAAGGGAAAATTATGTGTCTTGCCTATTCTACCCAGGCACCAAACATGTCAGAAGGAGAAGAAAGAGAGCTGATGGTACTTATAGTGATAGTGAGTCCTATCACAGTGACCAGGTAACTACTGTGTGACTTTTTGTAAGCACTTAAACCTTAAGTAAATAATTTTATTTCTTCTAACAGTCATTAATTTTAACAACAGAAAACTTTCAGAATACTTAAAGGTATAAGGAAAGAAATGCTTTTTACTATACTAATTATCTTTAAATATCATATAACTGAATTATCAATAAGTCTTTTAGTATATCTGCTACAATATTCAGCTTATTGAGAATTTTTGCAGGCATCATCAATTTTATAGTTTTAACCATTTTTCTTTTTTTTTTCACTTAATCCAGTACTGTTTATTTTCTTCTTATTAAATTCTCAATTAAATAAGACTAAAACCATACACTACTGACTCCTATATATGTTAAAGTTTCTCTTTTAGGCCTTGTAATCCATAGGCATCTGTTTATATGGCATATGGCAGATAATTAATGTGTTATATGGTCAGCACTATAACCAACTTCCTTTACCTTTCTCAACTAATATCAGGAGGTACCTATTACCTACTTTGTTTTATATGCTAGGAGAGATGTGTAAAAATGCTCCTTCTTTCCTAGTGCTATGGAGTGGGTTACCTGAGTCAGCCAGGAAAATCAAGGATTTGGCAATATTTAAGTCATTGATTATCATGCATGACTAGATTCATGACATGTAGAACGTAATCATCTTCTTTTTGAAGTAAAAAGATATTATAGTTTGGTGGACTTATGGATGCCCTACCAATCCATAATATCAAACCCCAGTCTTTACTGGAATTCAAACATGAAACTTCTCAGTTTAGAGCCAGTGTGCTTACCACTCTGGCCCTAGATTTTACCATAGTAATATTTAAATATTTAATCAATATTGTTGCAAGTAATTTAAATTTCAAAACTGAAACTAACCTTTAAATTTGTTGTAACGTTCAACAATATCTTAATGTTTAAAGATATATTATTGGTTTGAAAATCTCTTTTAATGAACATGGGATCAACAGCTAAGACAAATGCTCCTTCTTCCCTAGTGCTATTAGAGCATGGAATGGGTTGCCTGAGTCAGCCAGGAAAACAAATGACTTGGCAGAATTTAAGTTATTGATTAACATGCACGACTAGACTGACCTAGGAACACGTGTAGGATGTAATTGTCTTCTTTTTTGAAGTTATGTCTGCATTTTATAAGATAAGAAAGATGTTGCTTTATATAGTTCAACATATAAAACATCTTTAATAAAAATGTTACAAACAATGATACATTCTTTTAATTAGGATGCCGATGGTGAGGCCAGGAGGAGGCGGCGGCGTAGGGAGAGAGCCCATGGTGCAGACAGTGCTCACAGCTACTACAGTGTGGTCAGTGCAGGAGGGACACGACATGTGCGAAGGAGAAAGAAGCATGCAGATGGAACATACAGCCGTAGTGTCTCCTATCACAGGTTATTAATTACTCTCGCGGTTTGATATCGGCATATTCTTATATGTTGTACTATAAATGTTGTAACAGAGATGTTGTCAATAGACGTTTTCTCCTGTGTGCTTGTTCAACATCTCTCCGCTGTGCTTTAGTCAACAATTAATTCATAATTTAAATAAATTAACTTGTAAAATTTGCATTCCAAATTTTAATTTGTTGTAGGAGCTACAAAAGGATTAAAAAAAAATAATTCTTCCATAAGAAGCTATTATGAACATTTTACGATTGCTAAAAATTTCTGAATTATTTTGTTAAACAAAAGCTCAGCTGAGAGATCATTATAAAGTTTATAGAATGCTTTATCTTCTCCCTTGATGCATTTAGTGCTTCATTGTTTATTCAAATTTTTGTCTGTACAAGTAAGACTCGAAGTTTAAAACAAACAAAAAAGTGTGGAATCAGATTGTTTCACAATAATAAGGAATGTTCAGTCACTGATTGTCAAAGGTTGATTAGTAAGATTGAAAAAGCATTTAGCTATCAAAATGAGATGAAGAAATAAGCTGTAATTTTGTTTTTATCAAACAATGGAAAAAATAAATAATGGACAGAAAGAAAGCATTAAAGAAAGGATTAACACAAAATAGATTCAATCAACTTGAGTTCCGTTGTTATATCCAAACGGCATACTTTTAGTATTAAAACATTGAACTGAAGTAGATGTAGACAAAAACTCAAATGTGTTGAATTGATATATTCTCTTAACTGAAAGTTGTCACAGAATGTCATGTTTTAGATATTTCATTGAATCAAAAGTCGTCATAGAATGTCATGTTTTAGATATTTCATTAATCAAGAGTTGTCATAGAATGTCATGTTTTAGATATTTCTCTGAACTGAGATGACAAAGTCATGTTTTAGATATTTCATAGAGCCAAGAGTTGTCATAGAATTTCATGTTTTCGATATTTCTCTGAACTGAGAGTTGTTATAGAATGTCATGTTTTAGATATTTTTCTGAACTGAGAGTTGTCATAGAAATGTCATGTTTTAGATATTTCTCTGATCCAAGAGTTGTCATAGAAATGTCATGTTTTAGATATTTCTCTGAACTGAGAGTTGTCATAGAAATGTCATGTTTTAGATATTTCTCTGAACTGAGAGTTGTCATAGAAATGTCATGTTTTAGATATTTCTCTGAACTGAGAGTTGTAATAGAAATGTCATGTTTTAGCTCTGACAGTGGATTGGAAGGAGGAGGTCTAAGCAAGAAAAATAAGAAAAATGCCAAGAAGAAAAAAGAACATGGGAGTGATAGTGAGTACAGCTACTTCAGTGAAACAAGTGAAGGGGGGACTCGGAGAACTATGAGGAAAAAAAGGATCAGAGATGCTGATGGCAAGGTCATAGGTCATGGTAAAGCAGAATCTTACATCAGTAGTGGTAAGTGGTGGCTGCATTAATATTCACATCGTTACAATTTGGGGTTTAAATTTGAAGTAATATTGTACTTTATATATAATACTATTTTTTTTTATGTTTGTTATATTTTTAATCCTTTTTTTTTTTACAGATTCTGATTCTGAAAGGTTAGTTAGTGCTTATTTTTATACTTGTAATTTATATATTTTGAAAATTTTAGGAAGTATGGAAATGGTTCTAAACGATAAATATTTTAATTTTTAATACCCTAACTTTCAGTTATTTGTCATGCATTTTACATTTAAATAGATTGGTTTAAATCAATTGGTATTAGTTATGGTAACAAATTGAGTAGTTTACAAAATACAAATGCTTGTCACATAAGAATTGAATAATGCAGTTGGCTTCTTAATGTAGTGTTTACACGGAAGTCTCTGATGGAAAAGGTGGTAAAATACGGGTGAAGAAAGAGAAACCAGGACGAGGAAAGAAAGGAAAGAAGCCTGGTGAGATATCAGAGGATGTGGACCTGGAGAACATGACAGAGGAAGAGAGGCAGAAGTACTTTGAGGAGAAGGCCAAGAGGAAAGCGGAACGAGAGAAGAGGCGGAGGGAGAAATATGGGGATAAATATGATGAAATGATGGAGGCCCATGAAAAGTTGGTACAGTGTGTTTGAACCCTAACAACATGTGCTAAGCAAAATGTTTGGGATGTAATCTTATTTGGTGAATAAACACTTTGTAGAGCTTTTCTAACTTATGCACAAGGAGCACTTTAAAAACATGTATGACTTGACTATAACAAGGTTTGAATATAATAAAACTACTCTTTCTAACATTGCTGTCAATGTTAAATGAACAATGTATTCTAACAGTGTATGTAACTTTGTTGAGTGCAAGTTCTTCTGCTTAATGTAAATACACGCATGACACTTTAAAACAAAACCACACTATTTTATATGCACTGATTTGATGCTATTTACATCACCAACAAACTAAGTTATTAAACATTTATATTAATGTTAATTTGTGTTTATTAAACCTTATGTCAAAAAACAGGATTAGGGAATATATCATTAAGAACAAAAGTATTGATGTGAGGTCTATTTACATACCAAATTAACTAATAACCACCCAAACCTGGGTAACACATTTCATATGCCAATTTATATTGTGCTCTGTTTCTCTCACTGGTTCCTCTAAATGTTCAAAATAAATGTGAGCATGTTTCTGACACTATAATAATCTGGATGTAATGTTGAGCTTATTTTATATCAGCTTAATGGATTGGTTTCTGTCATTATAATATCCAACACTTTCCAATAACTGCTTCAGCACTTCTTGCCTTCATTATCTCTACTACCAGACTCACCCTGAAAACTTATGCTTTAGTGCACTTTAAGTCTAGAGAATCAAATCTGTTAGTCAGTAGATCATTTATTAAAAAACCAAAACTGTCTTTTCAAATATAGTATTGTATAATGAACTGCAGTAAATAGTTACTTTTTAATAAGTTATCAAATGTGTGTTCTTTAAAATATAAAACATAAGGAATTTTCTTGTGTAAAATGGTTAGTGACTAATATCTTTTTGACACATCTTTTTGATGTCTGAAAGACACAAAGATAAAGGCACATTCCTCATCCCATATGCTAGGACAAATTTTTACAAATACTCCTTCTTCCCTAGTGCTATTAGAGTATGGAATGGGTTGCCTGAGCTAGCCAGAAAAACCAGTGACTTGGCAGAATTTAAGTCCTTGGTTAATATGCATGACTAAATGCATGACGCGTAGGACGTATCATCTTCTTTTTTGAAGTAACGTCTGTATTATATAAGATAAGATCTGGCAATTTAAGTCTTGTTAAGACATTATACTCAATTTATTACTTGTTCAGTAATAAACAACACTCCCACACTAAGGTTAAAGGAATTATAAATTATTATAGAAATGGTAAAGATAATCTGATTGTTACTCAAAAACTAAATGCACTTCTATAGTCATCAGGTTGCTTTATTACATATTTTATATGATATTATATAATTTTTAAATAGAATATCTCTCCCGTCCTTAAGTACATTACATATACTGATATTAAAGAATAAGCCTATATGTAACATTCTATATCTACCTTTATTATTCCCTGTCATTATCTCTTATATATTTGGGCATCGAGATATCATTTAGGAGTTAACATTACTATATTCTCAAACCATAATGTCAGTTCCTGATAGGTTCATTTTAATAATCTAGAGACTAGCCAGTTCACTCACAGTTTGGGCTATATATAAATAAACCTGTTCACATATAAGAAAATTCATGCCTACTGCCTGTTTGATTCTTCACTTCTATAGCTGTATGGTTAAGGTTAAGAAGCAATGTAGTGCTCTAAATTTGATGTACCTGTGATTCATTTTTTGGTTTTCTCTAAGCAACAGAAGTTTAGTGCATGCTAGTGAAGAATCACTTAATTTTATTTTAATTGTGATTTTTTTTTTCTTTTAGGAAAAAGAAAGAGAAGAAAGAAGCAGAAGAGTAAGTTTCCTTTCTATTGTTGGTTAACTCTCTCTTCAGAATACATGTAGACTATGTTTAAATAAAATAAACTTGAGTCAAGCCTTCTATTTATTTAATTGGAATATTTAAGATATTTTAATTTTCTCAAAGAATCGCTAGAGCAGCCTATCCCTAGTTTAACGGCTTAATGACCTGAGTAATTTAATGGAACAGAAAGGCAGCTTGTAGTTTTCCATTCACAACCTGTGAGTTTACCTCTCACATGGACCTTTAGCTGTATTATATAAAAACAATCAAACATGTACAAATTATTATTTGCTTGAAGCTTGAATGAGTTTAGTACTTACTTTGTGTTCATTTTAGGCGTGCCAAAAAAGGGAAAGGAAAAAATGGAGATGATAGTGAAAGTGAATATGGTAAGTCCTATCAATATCATTTATTTTATTAGCATCTTGTGACTATACAGTAGTGAAACATAGATAGCCTACTCTTGGCAGAAAAAAAAAGCTAAATATCGTCCTCCTCCAATGCTTAAGGCATATTTTTCAAATAAGGTGGCAGAATAAAATAACCAATGTGGAAGTGCTGCGAAGAGCAGGGGGCCAGGACATCTCTGTTCTTATCAGTAGTATTATCCTTGGCTGGCTTGGTCATGTTCACAGAATGCCACAAGGTCTACTCCCACAAGACATTCTGTATGATGACCTAATAGAAGGCAGGAGAGCTGCTGGTCGCCAACTTTTAAGGTATATACTGATATATGCAAACATAATATGAAGCGCTTCAAAATTGAAACAAACAGTTGGGAAAAAGAAGCACTGGATAAATCCACATGGAGAGCAAGCATAAAGGAAGGGTTCTGGATTGCAAACGAATGCATACACACTAGAAATAGAAAGAAGGGTGAAAGTACAACAGTCCCAGTGACCACAGATGTGTATCAAGGATTAGCCTCTTTAGTCACATGAGAAGTTGCAAAGGGAAAAAATAAACATATGAGATGTTAATACAACAGATCTCCTGACTCTTAACATGTATGTAAGAGCCCCTATTTTGATGTCATTGAATCTTCTGAAATAAAGTTCATATTTATAGACTAAACATGCCAAACTTCTTTTCCCTTCAATTTATACATAAATTTTCCTATTTTTTTAATTAGGTCAACTAGATTTATTACAGTGGTCTTTTAACAAAAATTTCTATGGAAAATATACCATTGTAGCTGACATTTATAGAAAAGATCAGAATTAAATAGATCATTTTTAAGCCACTTCAGAGATTTTGCTACTTTCTAAGTTGGTAAAGTTGGTTTTAAAGTTTTTAATGATGCTTTTTTTTTCAGCTAGTTTCAAATCATTTGATGTTTAGAAATGGAAAACAGTTTTGATATAATAATCCTAGATTAAAGATTTTTTTTTTATCCAGAAATTGATCCAATCACTGGGGAAAAGAAGAAAAAAAAGAAAAACAAGATAGTATCTGATGGAAAATATACTTATGTAAGTAAGGATATTTACTTTTACACTTAGTTACACTTGAAAAACATAAAGATTTAGAGGTCTACAATAAGTGTATCGATTTTTCTTAAGGTGGCTTAAAATTTAACGTTGATATTAATGAATTTTCAGGAATACGATGAACAAGGCAGAGTCATTAAAAAAACAAGAATTGGTGCTGTAAGCTGCTTTCTTTTTTTTTCATAACCTTTACTGATTCTCGAATCTCAATCTTTCTGGAACATACATTAGATTTTTTTTTGTTTCAATAAATATTTTTTAATTATAAAATTTTAAACACCTATGAATATATTTTTTTAATTATAAAATTTTAAACACCTCCTATGAAAATATTTTTTTTTTATTATAAAATTTTAAACACTTATGCATATATTTTTAATTACAAAATTTTAAGCACCTCTGAATATATTTTTTAAATTATAAAATTGTGTACACCTGTACATTAAATAAAATAATGTCTACATGGGTATAACTGTTTGTTCATTTCTCCTCCAGGGTGGTGATGACAGTGGTTCAGAATATGAGTATGAATACGATGAACATGGAAACTTGATCAACGAAAGAAAGAAGAAAGGAAATGTGAGTTTGTGCTCTTGGAGAAGGCAGATAACCTCTTAGACAAATTTCAATTAATTATCTTATGAAATACAGGCATTATTTCAAATTAAATTGACAATTATATTACTCTTCATTAAAAATGTTTGTGATCATAATTTTTTATCTCTTGAATTTACTCAATAGAAACCTGGGGATGGTGATGAAGAGTTTGAATATGTCTATGATAAAGATGGAAAACTCATCAAGAAAATTAGGAAAGGAAAGGTAAACTTTATGGCATTATAGAACTGTTCACCTTTTTATGCAAATAAATTTATAAATATTTCTCATTTTAAAAGAATTATTACTTTGAAACAATAAAAAATTATAGTGATATATATCTACCCATTTTTATTTCTCTAGGGTGGTGATGACAGTGGCTCTGAGTATGAATATGAGTATGACGAACATGGAAATATTATCAAAGAAAAAAGAAAAGGAAAGGTAAATTGTTTTTTTCTCCAGTCAACTCATTAAATACAGCATTGTGGCTGATTAATAAATTGAATACTTAACAGTCTTGAGATAGAAAACATGTACACTTGATACCCATTTTGGCCCTTTCAGTGTAACGGTTCCTCGCCCATTGTGGCTCATTCATTGTAACGGTTTTGTAATACTGTATGATAATATTTTAAGTATCAGCTGTACCATCTTTTTAAATTTTAATTAGCAGGAATTTGTTCTGTATGCTGTTTTTCTTTAAGCATTTTAGTTTCCGACCCTTCAACAGTAATTCTTTAAACATTTGATAATTTGTCAGTTTACCAGTTTTATGAGTATCTTAATTGTATCCATTGAGGGAGGTAAAGAATGAGTCTGTTGAAATATCTGACCATTGATAAAGATGAAAATTACTTCCCCTGTTGGTCATATTGGTGGAATTATGACTCACTTTATATTTGTGTCATTTTAATATGCAAATCTGTGCTTCACATCTTTCAGGTGTTCTATAATTTTGTTTTCTTAATAATGTAGATTTCATATACATTTTTAAGTAGATCTCAGTATACATATTTTAAAAATCTTAACATTCTGGTGCCTGGCTAGTCTGTTCTTGTTAGCTTGCTACCATCTTGCAATTGCATAGGTGGTACAATGTGTAGACTTAAGATTTAAAGATTATGGTTTAGTCTTATCTTTTATAATACAGACGTTACTTCAAAAAAGAAGAGGATTACGTCCTACGTGTCATGCATTTAGTCATGCATATTAACCAATGACTTAAATTCTGCCAAGTCACTGGTTTTCCTGGCTAGCTCATGCTACCCATTCCATGCTCTAATAGCACTAGGGAAGAAGGAGTATTTGTACACATTTGTCCTAGCATATGGGACGAGGAATGTGCTTTTATCTTTGTGTCTTTCAGAGTATTTTATTAAATTTTGTTTTTGTATTTGAAGATTATGGTTTAGTCTTATCTTATGTAATACAGTACATTTCTAAAGGTGGTGTTTAATTCCATTATTACCTGATGTTTATTTGTTCCATTTAGAAACCTGGAGAGGAAGACAAAGAATATGAGTATATATATGACAAGGATGGGAAACTGATAAAAAAAGTGAGAAAAGGAAAGGTAGGGAAATACTTTTTCAATTGATTACTTTTGGATCAGTTGTATCTAAATCCATAAACACTTTTTTTTTTGTCAAATGAACTTTTTTTTTTTTAACTTTCAAAAGCTTATCTTATTATTGCGTTGTTTAAGAATACTATAAATTGATTTTAAAAATGTTGAATTTGTCTTATTAAGCATATGCTTTTTGGTTTTCTTCTCTAGGGTGATGATGATGAAGGCTCAGAGTATGAATATGAATATGGTAAGCTCTTAGTTTAGGCATATAAATTATATAGTGCTATTGAACCTAATTGATCTACTCAGTTTTAGTTATATTTATACTTTTTCATTATGAATGTTTCTTGTATTATCTTACCTGCTATTTAACTCTTTCTCGCCTAATTAATGATACTATCGTTGATTTGACTCCATTAAATTAAATTAATTTTTGGTATTATAAACTTGTATTTGTGCTCTCTAAAAAGAGCATGCATTCTTCTATAATTCTATATTAATAGTAACGTTTTCTGATTACAAACAAAAAGGTTATTAAAGTTTAATGATAACATAAAAGAATGTACAAATGTAAAAAATGAACAACTCTGTCAGAATGTGGAAAATAAAGAGATAAAGAGTTAAAAATTAATTAGATACGTTTGCCTCTTTAACTGTTTTATGTCTGCTGTTTGATCTTATAAGATACAGACATTCCTTCAAAAAAAATAAAGAGAGTATGTCCTAAGTGTATCGATATGTTAATCTAGTCTTTTCTTTAATTAGATTTGTTAACCCTGCTATCCTGGCTGATTTCTGTTATGTTTTCACCATGCCTTAAGCAAACAATATGCTTGTGATAGATAAATTTAATTTGTTTCAATCTCAGACAAAGATGGTAATCTAATTGGTACCAAGAAAACCAAAGGGAAACCCAACAGTGAGTAAATGATCATTGAAAAATGTAATCCATTTGGCATGAAATATTGTTTTGAAACTAACAATTCCTAGCTCCTGTCAAACAGGAATGTGAATCATATTAACTTTTTTTTTGTGTTTGATTAGGTGCTGGATCAGATGATGGAAACTATTTTGAAGTGGATGAGAAGGGCCAGGTAAAAAAAATGATTTTTTAAAAATAAAGCTTTAGGCAGTGACAAAGTGTTGCCTGGTATTTTTGAGCTGTTGTAGTTATAATATAGTTGTAATATAATATAATATAGTTGTAATATAATATAATATAGTTGTAATATAATATAATGTAGTTGTAATATAATGAGCATGTAAAATGTTCTCTAATGATCCTGCAATGGTTTTCAGTCACCAGAGGAATGACTAGCTTACTCTATTATAGCTCTGTAATCTTGTAACTAACTAAGGCTAACTAAGTAAGACTAAAGTTTCCTTTTCAGACCTTGCAATCTATGGGGCAGATGATGTCAAGGTCATCTGTTTCTGTGGCCCACGGTTAACGAGAGTGTCATGTGGCCAGCACAATGACCAACCGCCTTTACTTTTCCCAACTAAAGTCAGGTATCCATTAGAGTTGGGTAGATTCAGGGGCACCCAAAAAATATCGAAATTAAAATTTGAATTCAGAACCCCAGGTTTGGAAGCCAAGTGCTTAACTTAGTGCTTTTGTAACTCAGGATGTAATAAACTTGAAATCTGAGGAAATATTTGAAACATGTGAAACAGCTATTACTATAAAACTTTCATATTCCTTATATTGAGTGGAAGATGGTGGTGAGGTTTTCAGTATCAGAAAATGTATATAATCTAGAGGATAATAAAAACTTGAACCACCAGCTACCCTTTAAATAGGCTTTATGTACTTTTAAATAAGAAACTTAAAGCAGATTTATTTTGTTTTATTTGGATCTATGGAAAAAAAGAATGGAATAGAGTAGACAGTTGTCACTATGTATATTGATTGTCTCTTATATGTTATTTGATGTGGTTCCAAAAATTTCATCACACAAAATACTTTAGAGGTTAATTTAACTCAAGTATCCTATATATGTAAGTATGCTATATGTGTAAGTATCCTATATGTGTAACTATTTTGTGAGACCAGATAAGACTGAGGCCAGGCAGAAGAAAGATTGACTTGTCCAAATTGACAGATGATGACCTGAGGAAATTAGGTATTGATCCTACTCTTTCTAAACAAGAGATAGCCAGACTGCTGAAGGTTAGTACTATACTGAAAAACACTTAAATTTATATAAATTCATTTTGGTTTTCTTTTGTTTTTATTTCATTGAGAAATGTTTATAGAAATTTTTGTTTATAAAATGTATCATTTATAGTATGTTAGATTCTTCTTTGCTGAAAATTTTGACTCAAATATTTTCCATGTTAGATTTAGATTAAATTTTTCAATCATATATATTTTTGCTTGCAATGATATTTATTAACAAACAGAAATGGCATATTATTTTGTTGCATACATTTTATGTACCATTGACTTTGGATGTAAACAAAGATTAAATGATTAGCTTCAAATCTTTTTATTCTTCTTTTCAACAGTTAATGATATTATTGAAATTTTTTATTTAACTTTATTTCTTGTGTTTGAGTTTTAGTTCAATGTACACATTTTGATTTGTTTGAATTTGTTTGACAGCAAAAGTTTGGGGATGATATCGAGATTTTTGATGAGAAACAAAAAGTTGGCACCAAGAGACTGTCAGAGTATGGAAGTGACGCTGACACAGATGACCTGGCAAATGACAGTGACTTGGACATTACTACATGTAAGAAGTGGTGATATGGTATTCTGTTAATACCTTTTTGTAAATATATATATTCTATATATAAGTGTCACTTTTATCTTGGATATTACAAATTTCATTTCAAGAAAGAAGATAATTATTTCCTATGCATTTCATGTGTCAATCTAGTCATGCATGTTTATCAATGACTTTAAACACTGGAATATATTCTGCTAAGGACAGCTGCTGACCGGGAAAAGTGGAGGGATTTGGTTACAGGAACTGTCACAGCGACAACTAGGACCAAAGTCAAGGGACTGTGAGATGAGAGATGAATATATTTTGTAGCATTGATTGAAGTGTAGTCAAATATAAGTTTTGATCATAAAACAGTACCTACTTTCAGTCAGTTCTACAAGACATTTAGTTTAAAGCCTACTCAGAAATCTCTTGGACTTATCATTTTATCTTAGTGTAAAATGTATACTTCCATAACATGTAAAATGAAAGATATTCCAAGAATCTATCCTTGAATCATAAAAAGGCTCTTGAGACTATAAACTTTTCAAAAATAAAAGTTATTTATTTCAGCATGAAAGTGTGAGAACTTTGTACACAATGTTACTGACTTGATACATGATTATCACAAGAGTTTGTTTATGCCTGAGATTTGTATCTTCATTTCCTAAATCTGTAACTAAAGCATATTTTTGTTATTCATTATTCCTTGAACAGTAAAGGGCACAAGAAGAGTGAATGTCCTAATGAAGCGAGGTGGACAGGTCTTGCTTGACCACATGAAGAGAGTCCTTGACCAGTCCAATCTCCAGGATGACACATATGCAAAGGACCTAGATGAAAGAGGTTGGGAAAAGAATTATTACCACAAAGCCTTTTTTTGAGTACTAGCTTTCTTCTGACTATACAGCATTGAGAATGGCCGCCATAGGGAACCACTTTGTTTCTACCTTATTAATATTTTTTCCAACATTTTAATAGTTATCATTTTGTTACAACTTAAAGAGAGATACATAGAATTTCATGTAGCTATAATTCTTCCGTCATACCATAAAACCTTATTAAGTATGATTTTTTAAATGTTAACACTTCAAGTCACATGAGAAATTGCAAAGGGAAAGCTAGACATATTCAAAAAAGGTCTTCAGCTGAAATAAATAGCAGTTTACTTACAAAAACAGAGTGGCACATCAATGTTGTTCATTGTTAAATTAGATGTATGTACTATTGACCCCTAAAAACATTCTGAGTTCTATTCTATAATTCACATCACTTGTTACATGTTGTGTAATTCAAAATTGTATTTGTCCATAATATCATATTAAATATTATCTATAATAAATTTAAAATACTTCCCATATCACCATCTAACTATTTTTAAGGGTTTTGATTTTCATTAAAATAATATCCTAGCTAACTACAAGTTTTTGACTTTGAGAGAGCTGGGTAGCCATAATTTATTAAATTATACTAAATTTAAAAAAATTTCAAGTGCAAGGTAATTATAATAGAAGCTCTTTGTTCTGCCTCTGAATGACAAGGCACTTCCTAATGACCCAGTCCTGCAAGTTCTGTATAGAGATGGTGTGTATTATATAGCTTATTTACTTGCTTCTGTTGTCTGCCCTTCTTAGTTGTATGTTGTTATCTCCCCTACAGATGGTGATATTGACTTTCTGTCTCACTACAAGCTAGTAGATGGCAGGAAGCTGGAATCCTATGCCAGGGCATTTGTTGTAGAAGATGAAGACTTTGACACAGTCATTAGGTCACGGGTATGCCCTTGCAAACCTTTTTTTATCTATTTTCATCTTGATTAGAGATGCTATTGTTGTTTTTAGGCTTGCTTAATTTAGAGTTCCATTTTGAGGATTTTTTGCTACCTAGAAGTTTAAAAAAGTAAAACATTAATCCATGGTTAGCCAGAAAAATTATTTGAGTGTTATAATTTTGTAGAGTTCAGTTCGATTTTTATATTATTATTATAGCTTTTATATAGTGCTTCTTTCATGCTTATAGCATGCTCAGAGCGCTTTGGTCCAATCTCATTTGTGGACCGGTGGGGGGGAGGGGGTATCTAGGAGTTGGTTTTCCGTGCTGCCTTTAGGCGCTCAGTAAACACAACTCTGCCCGAGTCGGGTGTTGAACCTCGAGCCCCCTTCTAGGTAGCCAAGCCAAGTTCAAGCGCACTTAGCCTCTCGACCACGCTTCCCACTATATAAATTAACCTAACTCTTATAATTTTTTTTCTAAATGCTTAAAATTGCATGTTATCTCTATTGGAATATTTTCATACAAGACAGAAAAACTATAAATGGCTTCTTGGTGTATTTAGTGTAGAAAATAAAGGAAGTGTTTGGTACATAGCATCAAATAATTTCAATATAGAGGAAGTATTATACTTTCACTCTAGGATTTAAAACTGATTTCAAAACAAATGGAGAGTTGCTAGGAAAATCAACAGCTATGTATTGATTTATTGTCAAAAGTATTGCTCAATTCTTCATTTTAATAATGTCCTTGACATTGTTTAGTTTATTGTGAAAGTCTTCAATATTCTCCACTACTCTGTAGAAAAATAAATCATTTTTTTTGTATTTAAAATGTTTCAACAAAATGTATTGAATTATTTTAGAAAATCATCTCTGAGACAAAACAATAACAACCCATCAATAAGCTTTTTAAGAAATTTTTTTCTCTTTTGTCAAAAGTTTTTGTGTGCAAAGATTTCAGAAGAATATTATTTTGTTTAAAATTCCTCAAAATAATTATCACATGAAGTTTTGATTAAGAAGAAAAAAAAATGTTTTATCTTAATTTTAGGAAACTAAACAAGCTATTGAAGGTGTGGCCAGTGTCAATCATATCACTCCTAAGCAGCTGGAATATGTTTTTAAAGTAAGTGAAGTCCTGTTGATATTTTAATAATTTCTTTTTTATTTTTATTTTTTTACTAAGTGTGCTATGGTCCAATCTTTTTTGTGGACCTTGAGGGGGGAGAGGGCACAGGTATACTTGGAGGATTCCCTGCTGCCTTTGGTGCTCAGCAAACAAAACTCTGCTTGAGGTGGTACTCAAACTCGAGCCCCCTTGATAGGTAGTCAAGGGTTTAGACCATTCAGCCACACATCCCTTCCTTTTTTTTTTTGTCAGTGAGATGGTTGATTTTCTAAATAATTTGAATTTTGGAAAGATGAGCATTAGTAACATGGGAACTTAAGTTGTCACCAAGTCACCCATGGTCAAAAATACCATTTGCTTTACTACAAATAATTTTCTTTTAAATTTCATAACAAGTACAAGGAGGCGCATTGGTTGAGTGGTGAAACACTTGCCTTCGGAACCAAAGGGTCTCAGGTTTAAATCCTGGTATTTTTTTTTATTATTTTTGGATCATTAGGATGCGTATGAGTCTACCCCACTCTAATGGGTGCTAGACATTAGTCAAGGAAAAGTAAAGGCGATTGGTCATTGTGGTGGCCACATGCCACCCTGGTTAACCATAGGCCACAGAAGCATATAACCTTTACATCATCTGCCCTATAAATCACTAGGTCTGAAAAGTGAACATTACTTTACTTACTTTTTTGAAAATTACTTGACATCTGAAATTTGCCACTTGACATATTTGAAGGGTGTATGTGTTTACATCTTTAACATATGGAAAATAATTGTTTTTTTTATTTCCAGGTACTTAAAATTGATGATGCTTCTCAGGTGACTTTCAGAATGTTTGCAGTTATTTCATCATTGTGTGAGAGAGTCACTCAAATGGAGTAAGTTCATTGAGAGATTCATGTTTTATATATAAATATGTATCTTAGCTATTGTATTCAAATCATTACATTTTATTATCTCATTCCTACAATTACAAATTTAAATCTGAATAATAAATATTGACTTTTGGTTACTATAAAAATGAGTAAACTAAACAAATGTTACATCATCTAATTATTGGATATAAAATTTTAAGTGCCATTTCATATTAATGAATGTTCTAAATTTCTTAATTTGACTGCATCTACAAGCTGCACTAAAATTTTATCTCTGAGTATTTAAATTGTAGAAGTCATAGCTCTGGCAGGATTCCTTGGGCCTCTGCTGTTAAATTGATTGAAATACATTTCAAAGAAAAGCTAAATATTTTTTATACAAATTAGCCAGTACAAATGCACATCGGAAATGGATTTTAGTCACGTGCGTTGTATTTATTATGACTGTGTATTTGATTTTTACAGTCCAGTGAGTAAGCATCTTCTGGAAATTTGTGATCTCTTGGATATCGAGCGTAAGATGACTCTCTACAAGGCCATGTTCTATACCAATGTCAAAGCTGATAGAGATCCCAACTTCATCAAAGCTGACTCACTGAAAATTGAATTGATAGCTGGTGGCCTGAATTGGAAGCAACAAGAATTTATTATAGAGAAGCTGCAGCCAAATTATTACAACGAGGTATGTGAAAATATATACATTAGCATCCTCACCTTCTAAATTAAACAGAGACTAATTAAGAAAAGGGATTTTAAAACATGCCTCTTCTCCTATTTGGAAGAAAAATTCACCAAGGCTCAAACTTTATATCTGTACTCTACCTTTCAGCTTAGATGTCATTTTGATGTGTCTGGAAATGATCGTTCTCTTGATAAAGCAAAGTTTATAGCTTCTGTTTCCTTGCTAGTGTTCCAGGACTCTCTAATGTCTACTGTATAGTATTATGAAGTAAGGATCCTACTTCTTGGTATGAGATGATCACATTCTCATGTCCTATGGACTTGAAGATGGCTACTAAGTCCTATCTTCACACATGTAGAACATGGAGTATAAGAATGTGGCTTGGTCATGCGGAATAACATTTGCAGCCACCACATTTCTGGAACATGACTTTTTGTCTTTTGTATTTGTCTGAACTTAATGATTTGAAGTATATTAATAATAAAATATATTAATAAATTTCACATTCTTCGTCTTTCATACTGAAACTACTTAAACAGATCTGTACCTATTGGAACAGAAATTGAATCATTATTTACGTTGTTTTAAATTATACTATAGACTTTTTTTTTAGCCTAATGTACTAGTTAAGATACTTTTATAATTGTTGTGTGTTTTTTTGTTAACATTATTTCTACAATTAAATTCAATTTGTTTTTCTTTTCAGATTTCTTTCCTCGACTACATCTGTTACATTCCTTTGTTCCTCTCTATGCATGACAACATCATTGATAACCCACTTGACATGAACAACAACAAATATGAACACATGCTGCGTAGACCTTCTGGGTTGCGTAAGTTTAATTGATGCATCATTAGCTTCAAAGAGTTTTATTTACTAACAATCAAGGTCATTTTTCATGTCAGTTTCATCACAAATTATCAGTCATTTGCTTAAAGTTTATCTTGTAGATAAGTGTTTTTAAATCAGATCAACTCTAGAGCTTAGATGACTCAGTTTAATAGATAACAGTTTTATGTTATGTCTAATGGAATTATTTTGTTTGGCAGCTCGCCAGAGAGATAATAACCCATTGGGGAATCCCCTAAGCAGGGACTCCAACTATCAGAACAAACAACTTGCCCGTGACTTACTGGAAGGTAAAATTGACGTCAGTGAAATCAAGGCAGAGAAAAGGGAACTGATAAACAAATATACAACGTGAGTAATTGTAGACACTTTTGATAGAAAAAAAAAAGAATAATCCTACAAACTATTTGTTAAGAAAGCCCCTCAGTATGGTCTACCACTGTCTGATAGCTTACTAGCTCTTTAAAGCAAAGATTAGACTCCTCATTAAGTTGGTCTAGATCAGGGGTAATAGTAATACAAAATTAACTCTGCAATTTCTGTCAATAGGTTGCCAACATTACTTCAAGAAGACAAAGAAATCTCAAATGTTTCTGAAGCTGCCAGGAAAACTTCCAGATGATGGGAATTATTTGTCCACTTCTTCAAATTTTCTTTAAAGAAATTTTCTTTTCTAAATCTACCTACAGCCATTCATAGGTCTATAACACCAGATCATGTATGTCTTTCTTATTTTATTTAAAAAGGAGTAACGTAACTCACTTTCAGTTCCATTGGAACAGGAATTGAAGAAATCAGTATTATTGTGGCCAAAATTTGTATGTTCATTGCTGTATTGAATGTGTATATAGTAATATTCATTTTGTCTAACCTATAATAAATTATGATGTTGTGTGTCTTTTGTAGACCTTGTACTAACATTTGTTCAAAGTTAAATTACATAAAAAATGTTATCCTAAAAAGAATTGCTATTTTGTTACACTTCTTTTTTAAAGATGGACTGTGTTTGGATTCAATCTAAAGTTTCTTGAACTTCACCAATGTTGACATGAATTGAGTGTTTGTTTTACATATTTTAGATATTCCTTCAGATTTGAAGATAAATATCCTAGCCTGGACCTCCTACAGTGAGATGGGGAGGAAAACCGGTAGGGTTGAAACTCGGGACCATCAACATGACAGTCCAGTGTGCACACCACATGACCAGGCAGCTTGGTAACCACTGCTGTAATGTAATTATAGTCTGACACTATTAGCTTAAAGTCACTAAGTACAACTTAAATTCATGAGTGTAGTGAAACATTAAAAAAGGGGATATATTGTTATAGCACCTTTCTACCTGGACAAAAATATTGCATGCACCAGAACATACATCAACACTGGTTGAATCATCATCAGATACCTCCCCAAAGTGCATAGATACAAGTTTGATGGGCTGCTAGTACTTTATGATCCCTCTCTCAACTTGAGACAATGTGAACCTAAGAACTGACAGGAATTACACTTGACACAAATTCGGTTGTACAAATTGTCAGAAGGAAAGTAGTAGTTGGTATCATTTAAGGCTTACACACCTGATTTTATTTCTAAAGCTTTAACACTACATGGCAGAGAGACTTAAACAGGGTGAACACACTCCTGGATGAATTGCCTTACTAGGCTGCGGAACTATATCATGGGAGCATCAGGAGTCAGTTTTCACTTATAAAAGCAGCTTCAAGAAGCTTAAAGCAAACAAGAGGTGTTGGAGGTTTGATATTTGTTAGATGTACGCAAGAAAGTATTTTATATACATAGCTTTTTTCCAGTCACTATTGTAACTACAAGTTATATTAATATACAAATGTAAATAGTACAATATATGTTAACATTACCATTTTATTGCATACACAACATGGTTTATATAAAGAAATGTGTTCCCTGAGAATAGTCAACATAATCATTGTATGAATAAAAAAAATCTTCTAGCACCATAATCACAGCATTGCAATCAATATAAATCACTTTTCAATATTTGTAATGAATCATTCTACAATATTAATTTAACTTATTTATTATACTACATTAAATACAAAACATCAGGCAATAACATTTTTCAATAGAGTCCAATGGTAGTTTTTAAAACAGATCTGAAACTAGAATGTTAGAACAATATCCCAAAACACTTGACACACTACAATCAATCCTAGGCTATGTTCATTGATCCTCTGGAATCAGTTTCTGTAGCTCTGCACAAGAAATATTGCCCCCACTTATGTACACAACTACTTTCTTCCCTGCAATGTTTGGAACTTTCCCAGCCAAGACGGCGGCCAAAGCAGCACAGCCTGAAGGCTCCGCTATTATTCCTCTTTGGAAAAGTAGCCTCATGGTCTGTAAGATCTCTTCATCAGATACTAGCAGTATGTCTTCCACAAACCAACGACAATGTCTGTAGCAGATAGTACCTGAAAGGAAGGATGAACATTCTAAAAATATTCTAAATCAGCTCCTCAAACATGAACACAAGGATTTTGATAATTACGAGCTCCTCTATCTTGGTGTAAAAATCTAGATCTAATTGGGTTTAAATGGACTTTGTTGATGGAATGTTATAACAATGAACTGGGTACATAGTCACAGAGGTGTGACTGGCAACACTATTGCAGACTCCTTGGCGCACCAGGACGGGCAAATTCCACCCACTGAACAGGCTGTAGGTGTGAGTGCTGGGACAAGTCCCAAAAAGCCAGTGGAGTCTTAGAGCGCATGAGGCAACTTGACAGCACTTCCCCGAGGTGGAGGCTGTCCAACAGTGCAGGACAGGCCACTGTCCTGTTGGCTCATATTTCTCAAGGCTATGGCCAAATTTTGATTCACGGTGCCCCCTCTGCGGGGAAGAAGAGAAAACCGTATTTTTAGCAGGGGGAGATCATGCATTATCAACTATCCCAACTATCGTGAATGTACTTTTGACTTAATATAAATATATTAAAATGGTAATAAAAGTTACCTTGCCTTGGTTTTCAACAATCTTATTTAACATAAACAAATATGTTAAGAGCTTTTTTTTATATTTTTAAATATGTTACCTGCATAAGGAGGAGCTAACCCAGAAGCAACAGATTTGACATCTGAAAGAGTGACTGGCCTTCTTTCCTTAAAACTTTCATACATAGTAGGAGCTGGTGACAAAAGAAAATGTTTTAAAAAAAAAAAAAGAAAAAAATGTCAAAAATTCAGTGTCCATTTTTTGTCATGGAAAAAAAGATAGATAAACTTTTTAAAGTAAAATAGGGGTGTTGTTGACTTATTAACTTTTAGTACCAAACTGCTGGTAGACAAGTAAACCGCTGTAGGCGTATTATATTTTAACTTATACAACTTGCAATAACTTGAAAACATTCTTTGTAAATCAAACTAAATAAAAATTTTATATTACAATATAGACAAATTTAACTAAAGATGAAAGACTTAAATAATAATATAAAATGGTATTTTCAAAAAAACTCTAGCTCACTACAAAAACACATTTTTACACACTGGCATCCTTAGCCCACCATATGATAGTGACGTTTATCTTGAACCATTCTACATGACTAACATTAAATTAATGCTCTTTCTACAACTAACATTAAATACTCCCTTTCTATATCACCTAGGAAACAACACTCCATTACAATGGACAAATTACTAGCCAAAATTAAACTTTAAAAATCAACTTCTTAAGAGGACACCATGAATTGAAACTCTATAAAGGTTACTAATCTGAGCAGCACAAAGTAAAGGCGACTGCTCAAGGTCTAATTATCCTAATACAAAAATTTTAAAAGTCCCATTAAGTTTGATCAGCAGGGATGCTGTGAAGCCATTACCAGATGTGTTAGACTCTTACCTCCTTCAGGTTCCACTGCATACACTTTGCAATCTTTACCACCAGATAGAGAGATGCCTGCAGCAACACCTGACACCAGTCCTCCACCACCACAATTAACAACCACAACATCTGGATCTGGAACATCTTCAAGAAGTTCTAGTGCTGAGCTGAATAGAGCAGACAAGAATTCCATAACTTAAAAATAAACAAAGATGAGAGATGGTGAAATAACAGAATAATACAAATACATGCCATAATTCCCTATGTTTCTACTTCTGATTAAGAATAGTATATATGAAATTGTATTGTATAAATCTAAGCTGCAACATTTTTTGAGCTACTAAAGGGCCTGTTATTTGAGTGTGGAAATAATTGGGCATGCAGCATTAAACCAACAAAAATCTTAAACTGGTTGATACACCACATCAGCTAGCTTATAAATAAAAAAAACAAGGGTACTTTTTTCTGTTTGTAGTGATCTTCTATAATGAAAACTTGTAAAGTGTACTGCTTATATACTCTCACATAACACTGATAACACCAAAAGTTGCGATGACATGGAGGCCAATACGAGGAAAGCGCAAACAGGGATGTCCTCGTATTACTTGGCGCCACACCTTCATGGAGGACCTCAGAACAGTGGACACCAGGTGGGAGGAGGCTTCAGACATTGCCAACGACAGATCTTTATGGAGACAGCTTGCCGCCCTATGCGCCGAATGACGCGGGAGGACCTAAGCCTAAGTAAGTAAGATGTGTTACTGAATTAAGTGATGGTAAAAGTAATTTTCTTCATCTTCTTCATTTTTATTTTTATGTTGAAGGGTTGAAAGAGTCTGAGAGGCAGATTTTCTGAAAATCTCCATAACATAGAAACAATTTTCATTGAACAAGGAATGATCATAAATATCCAGTAACCAAACTCTATAAATTACTACAAAAAGCTACATCTAGCAGTGTAGTATAAACATTGCCTTCTATGCCTACAGTTAATAAAAGATTTCAGGCCCTCTTTCTTTCAAAACTTAATTTTAACTATAACATAAAGGGGTAGGAATTATTGAGAAAATCTATCTGGTTCTCAACTACATGTTGAAAATTAAACGTACCTAGAGTAGCCAGCTATGAGGTCAACATCATCAAATGGATGACAGAAAACAAAACCTTCTTCGGCAACAAGTCTGTCTACTTCTGACTGAAGTTCACAGGTCAAGGTCTTTCTAACTTCAACACCCATTTTCTAATTTCATGAAAAGAAATAGATGATGTAGCAAAATATATACTGCTTACTTTTATAAGGAACTAAAAAACTATTACTTCTGTGAATGTATGTGCAAGCATGAAGGGTTGCAGAAAAAGTGAAAAGATTATTAGAAAATACTAATAGGAATAAAATAACTACATAAGTCGCAAATGCTAAAGATTCAAACTTTTAATTCTACTATTTGGACTTTTCAACTATTTCTTTATGAGATCATGTCTTATAAAATATTTCATATTAAGAGAAAGTGGTGTAATTTTAAATTTGCCCTTTGAAAAATATATAAAAAAATTATGAAAAAGTTTCTATAAGAATACCAATAAGTTTTTCACAAAAAAATGAAAATCTAGTAACACAATTTACTTTGATTTTGAAACTAATTCTTCTTTCTTTAAATAATTTATTTGCATAATACTATTTAGTTACATTTCAATTTTTTATGAATTGTTAAAAAAAAAATGTCTTAATAGTTAACCTTACCTCTATGTACTTGACCTTATTCTCTAGAGCTGTATGAGGCATCACACAAATGGCTTTGGTTTTTGAGTGGCGCGAGGCATACGCAAATGATTTGCCATAATTCCCAGCTGACATTGTTACAAGTTTGGCTTGTTTTCCATGTCTTTCCTGAACCTTCCGCATTTGATTCAGAACTCCTCGAATTTTAAATGAACCTAGTTTTTTTTAAAAGATACATAATTTTATTGACCCCTAAAACAAAAAAAAATTTGCTTATAATTTTATCACTAAAACATTTTTAAAAAAAAATAACAATCTATCTGCTACAATTAGATATTTATGGAAGATCAATAAGAATTGACAAAGGCCATATAAAAAAGGTTTTAGCTTCTCTATTTTGAGAGAGAAGAGCTCACCATAGTTGTTTAGATACTTAAAAGTTTTTTTTTATTGCATAAAAGTTGCTATGCAGTAATCAAGAATTTATTCTTTAAGCTTTTAGAGAACACTTTTCATTTCAGTTTTTCTAGAGATATTATTTGTGTCGAAATCATATACAATTTTTAATAATTAGTTAGTCTCTACTGTTTGTGCTTATGTTATGTTATGTTGATGTGTTACTGAATTAAGTGATGGTAAAAGTAATTTTCTTCGTCTTCTTCATTCTTATTTTTGTGTTAAAGGGTTGAGATAAGTAGACCTATATCTGAGATAAACAGCGCAGTGGTCTCCTTATCAGTCAGCTCTCCATACACTTTTTCTTCTACTGAGGGTTTTGGGGTCAATGTCTCCTTCATGCCTTTTGATAGAGTATGCAGCTTGGAAGGACATGGTTGGCATACTCTGGTGATGCTCCGGAAGGGCAAATTTCACAAGTCCAAATTTTATGTAATATATAGTTGTACCTAAATATTTGGTTGTTTATTTGAATCATTTCTTTTGTTTTCTGGACATTCAAAATAAAAAATTATACCCCATTAATAGAAGTTAAATAGACTGTTTTGTGATACAATTTTTCATTAACTTAGAGAAGTTTAATAAAAGCTGCTGCAATATGTATTCATTAGTGTAGAAAGTGCTTAACACTGGGGAAAAAACAAAACTCTTGTGATGCTTCAGTGTTTAATTCTTAGCTAATTCTCCATGAAGTCTTCAAGTTAAACAGCATCAGTATTTTTAAAAATAATTTTAAATTATCTATTCACCAACTACTCTGCCTAATTCAAAGTTTTTTGAAACCCACAATGTAATGATAATGTTGTATAGCAGACTGGTTGTGTGGTGTGTGCTCTGGACTACCATCTCCATGACCCCAGGCACTCTGCCCACTGCTACCCCCAGTTCATTTCACAGGGAAAAAGTGGGAGGGGATGGTAAGATGTAAAATAATCTTCAACTCAGAAGGAACATCAGTAGTTTACAAAAAAGTTATTTCTGTTTCTATATAAAGCACTGTACCTGTTGTTTGCATACTTTCCAGCTTTATATACAGGTCAGTATCCAGTAGGCTGTTTCTCTTCACAGAAGACTTTGTATCATCTGTACTTTCTGTTATATTTGTACTTTGATGTAATTCGGGAAATAAACTTTGGACATGAAGTAATGTTGGTGTGTGCAGGACGTCACGCTGAGCTCGTAAATATTTATAGGTCTCTTGAATTTGTTCTAAAGTTACTATAGCACTGTCTAGGTCCATATTTAACTAAATAATAAAAAAAAAGTAAACTAATAAAGTAATAGTAATTAAACTAAGGTTTTATACCTAACATAAATCATTATAAAATGTCAGCAACTTCTATTAAATGTCATGTAGCAAATATGACAGTAGAGCATTTGGTACAGCATAAAACGCTCACAATTTTTTTGATTAAGAAAAATGTTTGAATTACTTCAAATTTTAAGTGAACACAATTTCCATAATGCAATATTTTGATTGGGAAGCGTGGTCGAGAGGCCAAGTACACTTGAATTTGGCTTGGCTACTTATGGGGGCTCGAGGTTCGAGCAGAGTTGTGTTTACTGAGCGCCTGAAGGCAGAAAGGAAAAACCTTCTCCCAGCTACCCCCTCACCCACTGGTCCACAAAAGAGATTGGACCAAAGCGCTCTGAGCATGCTATAAAAGCATGATAGTGGCGCTATATAAAAGCCATTATTATTATAATTAGCTATGTCTCTAGCAGATGTACACACAAATATTTAAAGCAAAACAAAACCAAAATTTATGACTATGTTATGTCTGATGTTATGTTGTAATAAAATATCAACAGTAGATACTGCACCTTTTCTAGACCAACAGCAATGTTCTCTACCAAGTTATTTAGCTGGTCAAAAGATTTGTTAATTCCAGCACGGACCAGTCCTTCAATACCTGAGACAATCTTTGATGGATGGACCAGACCTTCTATGTCTGAGACGATCTTTAAACGTTCACTACTCCATTTAGTATTGTGCCAGAATTTTAGATTCATTTTTTTTTTATTTACCAGTAGAATTTAATACACAAATATAAAACAATCTAGAAAGATTAATTTGAACTGTCAGCTCACTTTGTCAATTTTTACTGCAATAAATCTTTGTGATCAACAATAAAATGTGTCTAATCAGTACTCCTTCAGATAATTAAAACTTCACTATGTTCCTCTACCAAATCTATAGCTATGAAGTGATATAGTCCTGTGTCAACTCAATAGTCTCAACATAAGACTTTTTCAAGCTAGAAGACACTAATTATAAAGAAAATATTGCAAGCTAAAAAAAGAAACTAACTAGCTTATCTCTTTAGTCAGTGGTCATACTTACACAGTTTCACACACCTAGCATGAACTTTGATATCAGACTAGACTTTGACCCCGGCTTAACACTCAATGTTTTTTTTTTTTCATTTTGATAACACTACACCTTGGATAGGAATGAGAAAAAAGATCTATAAATATAACATTGGAGAGAGTGTTATGTTTGGGTGTACTAAGTGACTGCTTGGCTGGGGAAAGGGAGGCGGGACAAGGGAGACAACTACAAATATCAGTGAGGTAGTTCAAGGAGTGGTCTAACCTGAAGTCACTTTCAATGGAGATTGACATATATATATATAGAAAACTCTTTGTAGCATCAAACTTAAGTTTATTTCTGATAGAATGACATGATGTCTATACACTAAAGTTTCTATAATGTGTTTTTCCATGTCTAAGATAAAACAAAGTTTAATAATTAGCATAGTTTAAAGATCCATGTGGGGCCCCGGTGGCTGAAAGGTAAAGCACTTGGCCTCCAAACCAAAGGGTCTCAATTTTGATTGCTGGAATTTTGAACCTCAGGATATTTAGGATGTCATTGAGCCCACCTAACTAGAATGGGCACCTGACATACGTTAGGGAAGTAAAGACAATTCTTTGTTGTGCTGGCTACATAACACCCAGGTTAACCACTGGCCATAGAAAGAGATGTGCTTTACATCATCTGACACGACATATTCCAAAGTGGTACCTTTACATTACTTCTAAAAATCCATGCAGACATCAGAAATGTATTGATGTTTATTTTTACAAATTAATGATTAAGGGTGACAGTGAATGAGTGGTTGGTTAGTTGGCTGACAAAGGCTATCAGTTTGAAATTAATTTTTACTCAATAAATATCTGCTAACAGTAACAGGTTGTCAAAGAATAAGGTGAACTCTTTTAGCAGCAAATATAACTATAAAGGTCGTGAAGAATTAAAACAAGTGATTTTCATTTCAATTTTTTTCAGACAAAATAATTTTTTCATATAATAACCATATTCAATATTACATAAAATATAAAAGTTTATACATTTTGTCCAATAAAATTTTATTTTTACATATTATTGTTTGTTGTTTTCTTAATATTTTACACACAAAAAAAAGTAGACTGAGAAAAAGTAAATGTTATTGATATATCTAGAGCTAAAGGATGGCTGCCTGGTCGTGAGGTTTGCGCGCTGGACTGTCGTTCGGATTTATCGATGGTCGAGGGTTCAAATCCTGCCCGCTCCCATCACCCGTCGTCCTGCGGGAGTAAACTATCTTCAACTCTGAAGGAACATCCGAAACATGTAAAACATTTTACAAAACAAACATTTTTAAATTAATGCTTTTTATCCTAAACAAATAACTCTTTTCATGACCACAGATGGGCAATGACTTTATATATTTCTGTTTCAAGAATTAAGATTGTGCAATGGAGGAAGAAAAATCCTCAGAAAAATTTAATAATAACAATATTTGCAAAATACCAAATTGCATTACTTCAGGAACAAAAGTCAGATTATTTGCAGACGATTGTATAATATATAGAACAATAAAAACAACACAAGACACTGATATTTTACAAAAAGAGATGAATAACAGAAATGGGAATCAAATTGGAGCATGTCTTTCCACCCAGAAAAATGTCAGTTGTTAAGAGTAACAAAAAAACTATAACAAATTAATTCCACTTATCTTATTCATGGCAAACTAGTAACACAGACTAAAAACGCAAAACACCTAGGTGTTATAATAAATGAAAAACTGTCATAGAATCCACATATTGATGAAACTATAAAAAAAATCAAACAAAGCATTAGGGTTTATTAAAAGAAATTTCTATAAATCAAATAAGAACATAAAACTAAAATGTTATTTAACCTTGGTTAGGCCAATAATAGAATATGCATCCTCTGTTTGGGACCCCTCAACTCAAGAAAACATTAAGAAACTGGAACAGACACAAAATAGAGCAGTAAAATCACTAAATTTAGAAAGCCTTCAAAACAGAAGACTCAAAAGTAAAGTAGCAATTATACATAAAACATTGAACCATAATCTTGAAATACAAAATTTAATAAAATACTCTGAAAGACACAAAAATAAAGGCACATTCCTCGTCCCATATGCTAGGACAAATTTGTACAAATACATTGCCAATGTAGGTTAAAACGAACCCATAAATACTATTACCAGATTCAGTGTCAGCTTTTTTGTTCAAATCTTACAAAATGTTTGTTTTGTTTATTTTTTGACTTCTGTGAACCTCTTTTCCTAGAACCTACACCTATTGATTTAGAATTCTAGGAGAAGAAATTTCTCAAATTGTCAGATTTTTATTTTTCAATATATCTACCAATGCTTGTGAAAATGTCAGACAAGAAAGAGTAGATGTTAACTGTTTTTTTTTCATCATACTAGTAGCTGATATCAATGTTTGTCTCATGTTTTACACATTAAATTTGTAAAAAGTTCAATGAAACATACAAAGGCAGACAAAAAAAAATTTACACATTGCTATAAATTCTTTTTTAATAAATGTCTATTTATTTACATACTTATAACTGTGTTCTTTTATTCATTAGTAGATGACATTACACTTGATGTTCATATCTCTTCAAATCAAAAAGATAAATTACTTGAACAATGTTTGTCACATGTTTTACACATTAAATTTGAAAAAAGTTCAATGAAACATACAAAGGCAGACAAAAACAAATTTACACATTGCTATAAATTCTTTTTTAATAAATTTCTATTTATTTACACACTTATAAAAGTTCTTTAATTAGTAGATAACATTATACTTGATGTTCATATGTCTTCAAATCACAAAGATAAATTACTTGAACATATCAGAGGATTTTCAGTAAAATTGCACAGAAATGCACAAACAAAATATATTTCTTCTCAATTTTTAAGTGAGCATGGAATAGTGTTGTCTAGTATTTAAATTTTTTTTTTTCGACCTATTGCTCGCTCAACATGACAACAGTGTGAGGATACTTTTTTGTTCTCACTTCTTTCATCAATAGGAAATTGAATTTTATCCTTTAAAAAGAAAGGTGTAAAAAGAGATAATTTTCGCTTATGGAATTCTGGTTCCAAAACTGTAAATCCCCTGTCAGCTAAAACAGTATCTTCTTCCTCTAACATATCCAAAATGCCACTTCGTAATGTTATTTCTTTATCAAAAATGCTACCCATCCAAAGGTCAGAAATAAAAGAAAGTGCTCCATTAGGAGCTATTCCTATCAAAGACTTGAGTGTATTGTGGTGTTTATATGTGCTAAAACTTGCTTGCTGTGATATAAAATCCAGTTGTATCAATGATAACTCTGCAAGGCGGAAATTTTTTTTGAAAAGCAGGTGGCATGAAGGCTTTAATTTGTTCTCGGGACGGACAAATATTGACTTAATTAGCTTTGTCATAAAGAATTGTTACCAATTTATTGAAAATGCTATACAAACATGGCCAACAAATTTCTTATTGTCAATGTCTCAATCTAAGCAAAAATAAAAAAAAATTGATTTATCTTTGAGAGACTAGCAACTTTTGTCTTGGATTCAACTGCTTCTTCTAACTGAAAAAAATCAAAAAGTATTATAACATATTCTTTTGAAAACCCTGTAATATATTTTACAGTTGCAGTTTCAAATTTGCAAAAGGAAAATACATGATCTTTTAACAATAACTCAACTTCACTAATATTGTCCTGTAGTTTTTTAATCTTTAAAAAGAGTGCATCTATATGTCTTCTGTGCTTAGCTCTGTTTGCACCTCTCTATCACATGAGAATGGTCCTACTTCTCTTTGTGGTTCTGTGACTGATGCGCTGAAAAAAAATAATTATTTAGGAAATCTGTACTAATAAATCTAAAAAAAATATATAAATAAACATATGCCTATTATAGTTTGCCTATGCCTAAGGCCGGCCCTGCTCAGAGCCATAATTAAAAAGTGTGGAGAGAACCACTGCTTTATAACCATTCATATTTGTTGTTTGGTAAAAAGACTTGTTCAGTCATATATATAATATTTTACTAACTAGTCTATATGTATTATAATAAAACAATAATAAAAGATGTGTATAAAAAAGGTTCAAGACAGAATTTCAATACCTAAAACTGTAGGATGACTTGGCTCTTTTAACTTTGGGCTTCATGAAGGAAAATATTGAGTTAATATAACACCTTTTTTCAGTTATCTGCGATCTGAAAAATAAATATGGTACATGTTTTCACTTTCTAGATATAAAATTTAATGAACTATAACCTCTACTAGACTAATTTTCTATTTCTAGATTTAGAGCACTAGATGTAACCTAAAAGGCTAAATTTATTAGACTATAACTACATCTATATTAATAATAATTTACTAGTAACAGTATCAGTAACAGTACTGTACTAGATCTATAATAATTGTTTAGATTGATGCTCTTTAATCATATTTAATGCCTATGCGGCTGTATTTCGTAGCTTCAAAACCAACTCTCTTAATTTTTGCGTACCAATGCTTGAGAGTTTCTGGATCATTAATCGGGAAGCAATGAAAAGATACATCTTCTTTCATTTTTGTGTCGTTATTAGAGCAACCAAATGCAGCACAATGCCTGCCCATTTTATGAAATCAATGAGGCCATACAATGTCAACACAACAGTCACGTGACTCGGGCGAAATCCGGAACTACCTCATTGTTGTCAGATGGATTTAATTGGTTACTCTAGATGTAGATTTACTATGGTTTAGACAAGATTATCTCTTCATGTCATTTAGACTGTCGTCTAGTCTAGAGTAGTCTAAGTCTAAGGTAATAGTTTAGATGCTGTCACGTAAACTAGATCTAATACCATAAATTCTATTACAAATTTGTAAAAATGTAAACAAAAGACTGAAACGGAAGTGACCTAAGAAAATGAGAATTAAGTCAAAGGTCAAAATATAGACTTTAACCATATACTTTGATAAAGCACGTAGGTCGTAGTCTAGATCTTTTATAGGGAGTCGGGCTTAATACTTTTCTCAGGATCTAGCTAGCTTTAAGTCAGGTAATGTAATGTTCATCAATATTTTTTACTTATGTTAATTGGACCTACCAGCCAATAGGTCTAGTAAATCACCATGACTGAGAGACTTAAAACAGTTTTTGGACATCTTCAACTTCCCAAAAGAACAGATGGACTTATTGTATCCTTTTTAAGATGCATTAAAGAGCATCAATCAATCAGCATCAAACAATATTATAGTCAGGTCTTTCAGGTCATGTCAACATCTTTATGAAATGATCATATCAGTCTATTATTATTTGTTGAGCCACATAATATACATTTGTATTTCTTGATTAGTCACCAAATATTCTTCCGTTACCATATTTCCAGCTAATTTAGAGGCACTTTTAGGAGTAGTGTGCAGGTGCTGTGGCTGAGCGTTAAAGCTCTTGGCTTCCAAATCAGGGATCCCGGTTTTGAATCCTGGTGAAGACTGGGATTTTTTATTTCAGATCTTTGGGCGCCTCTATGAGTCCACACAGCTCTAATGGGTACCTGACATTACTTGGGGAAAAGTAAAGGCGGTTGGTCGTTGTGCTGGCCACAAGACACCCTTGTTAGTCATAGGCCAAAAAACAGATGACCTTTACATTATCTGCCATATATATATAGACCACAAGGTTGGAAAGGGGAACTTTAATTTTTTCTAACAGTAATGTAGATTAGAAATGTTTTTGTCATGCTGTAATGTAAATTACATTCTCATAAAACTTCCTTAACCAATAAAACATAACCCTAACAATGTGTCTGGAGTATCAACGCCTTTTAGATTTACAGTAGACAATAACAAGCTCACTCAACAACAACGTCAGTTTTATGAGGAGAATGGTTTTCTTGTCATTAAAAAATTGGTCTCTCCAGAAAAACTGAAAGTTTATGGGTAAATATTGTAGTTTGCAATTCTTACTTGTTCATATAAAAAAAAGAATTATTGCTGAAATAATAATATGAGTTATTGTTACTAATACGAGAATGTTAAATATTGAAATATATTTTGAATTTACACTTTGCCTTATAAGTAAATCTTAATTTCACTTAAAGCGTGACAGAGAAGGAACACACAATAACACAATTTCAGACAGGTTACAACCAACATATGAATTCAAATATAAACACAATTACGAATAGTAGCACAAATGCAAGCACGAGTAACTCAGAGGTTAAGTTCATGAATATTTGTCACGTTTAGAATTTACATTATAGTTTTATACTTGCAGGGAAAGGTTTGCAAGCATCTGCCGACGTGAAATATCTGTTCCAGGTATGACAGTTATGAGAGATATTGCCATTAAAGATGCAGAGTTTGTACCTGGGGAGCAAGCAGTTACTAAATTTCAAGATTTCCAAAATGATGATGTTCTGTTTAGCTACTGTGCTCTACCAGAGGTTTGTTATAACATCATCCACAAGCCTTTCAGCATAACATTCAATTTTGAAGTTTTGATTGCTTTTATTTCAAGAATAGCTTCCCCTTTGATATGTGATCTTATTTGATTGTGATTTTTAATAAAACTGTTTCACTGTTAATGCTAAGAGCTGTTTAATAATGTAATTAAACACTTAAAAATAAAGATATAGTTTTTTGTTAGGGAGTCAATATGTTAAGTGCTATTTTAAACTCCAATAATGTTTGAGTCAAACTATTTTGATACTCAGGTTGTGGAGTATGTGGAATGTTTTACTGGTCCTGATGTCATGGCTATGCATACTATGTTAATCAACAAACCTCCTGATTCAGGTAATATGATATTGAATTTTATTATGGTTTTGTAAAATTGAATTATTCTTCTCCAGTAAATATTTGTCTAACCGTAGTATTTGATATATATATCTTATTTTTCTTGAAAAATGTATACCCAATTACTTACTTAAAGAAATTTCATTACAGTCTTATATTTTTCTACTTAGAGATAGAAGGAATGAACATAAAGCTAAACATACAACTTAAAAACTAATTCTATTTTCACAAGCATTAAAGAATACTTAGTTAAGCTCATTATTTTTTTTTTAAGTTGAATCACATGGTTTTCTGTTTATTGTGCAGGTAAAATGACATCCAGGCATCCCATGCACCAAGATTTACATTATTTCCCTTTCAGACCTGCTGACCGAATTGTCTGCTCTTGGACAGCTATGCAGAAAATTAACAGAGAAAATGGCTGCCTTGTAGTTGTGCCTGGCACTCATAAAGGGGAACTTTTAGTTCATGAATATCCCAAATGGGAGGTTTGTACAATTTCTTTTTTTATCAAACATAAAAGATAGCATAACATACCAGCTACATACCAGTTTATATGTTCCCAGGCTAAATTTTGTTTATTGTTTGATCTAAAATAATTTTATTTCCAAGTTTAGCCCAAATCTCTTCAGGAATACAAAAAATGTCTGTTTCTATAAACTTGTGAAATATTTTCTATTTTAGGGAGGTGTCAACAAAATGTATCATGGTATACAAAATTATGATCCAAGCCAACCCAGAGATCACTTAGAAATGGAGGCTGGTGATACAGTGTTCTTTCATCCACTTCTTATTCATGGTTCTGGAGCTAACAGATCCAAAGGGTTCAGAAAAGTAGGTCTATATTTTAATAGCATCATTTATCCATTGCCTTGCATCATGGGCAATGATGGGGCAGTACATTCAACTTAGTATTTCTACTTGTTCCATCTGAAAAGCCAAGCTTTAAGCCAAATTATGTTGATAAAAATATATATATCCAACCAGATTTTCTTTGGGATAATTTTGGCTATTGAGTCATGTCCCAGTTTTTGTCATTCTTTCCTAAATCCTACTGTTTTACCATTGGGTTTTTGGCTGGATTTAAAACTGGGGACCAACAAGGAGATCTGGGGTAGGAGTGGACTGAAACAATACTATGCATTATTCTCTTTGATAATCTTTGAGTGCATTACCAGAATTATTCTTTTTGAAAAATACAATTCATAAAAGTAGTGTGGTATTTTTTTATAGTGTCACATGAAAAATGTGGTTTGCTTTGTAGCCAACCCCTGCTTAAAGCACATGGATCTATTATCTATTGTTCTTTTACAGCACTACATAGACACTGTTTTTATGAAAAGGCTATATTCTATGGATGCACAGTGGCCGAGTGGTAAAGCGCTTGGCTTCTGAACTGGGGGTTCCGGGTTTGAATCCTGGAGAAGACTGGGGTTTTTACTTTCTGTATGTTTAGGGCCCCTCTGAGTCCACCCAACTCTAATGGGTCCTGACATTAGTTGGGGAAAAGTAAAGGCGGTTGGTTGATGTGCTGGCCACATGACATTCTTGTTAACCATGGGCCACAGAAACAGATGACCTTTAAATCATCTGCCCCATAGATGGTAAGGTCTGAAAGGGGAAACTTTTTACTATAATCTCTATCTCTAAAGATGTAGTATATCTAGATGCCATAAGGAGAGCATGATGCATTTTTTTCCCACCAATGTTTTTTTTAATGATTCTAAAAAACTTTATGTTAAAGTATTTTCAAAACTAAAAGAGATTACTACTGACTCTTAGGGGACTAGTTGAATCCTCAGTGTACAATGACCACACACCAACCACTGTGTTCATCCTTTTTAGAATGACTGAATAAAATGCATTATCTTCTTATATAATACAGATGTTACTTCAAAAAAGAAGATGATTACGTCCTACGTTATGTACGTTACATTATGTTGTCCAAAGGTATCATTGCTTGTAAGATTAAGATAGAAACTTAGTCTTTGGACTGTTATGATTAGCCTGGAATCCCTAACTTAAATTAATTTTAAAAGTAATTTAAAACATTGAAACATATATCTCGACATAGTGTGCTCTGTTATTCACAGAAAATGTTACCTACAAAATACTTTATAATTGCTTAATTTATGAGGAGGGGATGGAAATGGAAATGACTTTTTTTTTTTTAAACACCTAGCAGCACACAATAATCAAAGCAATATTCATTTCAGTCTATTTCCTGTCATTATGCAAGCGGCATAGCTCACTATGTGGACGTCCAAGGCACTGAACAGGAAACAATTGCTAATGAGGTTGTAGAACTTGTGAAGAAAAAGTTGGGTAGAGATGTGAACATCTCTTTTGCTGTAAGTCAAATTTAGCACATTCTTTTCTTTTGTGATACATTCTATCAAATTGTCATAACCAGCAATACATATTGTTCTAAACTTGGTGGTGGCACAGAGAGGGGTAGTGGTGTGTGTGTAGTCAGCCGACGCAAATCGCCCCAGGCCAGCACTAGATGTGCGGTCAACCTTGACGAGCTACGACGGTCAGCCGAGTCGAGTGTCAATAGGACAGTTCTGGAAGGATCGCCGTCGTGAACAGAGCTCAGGGGCATCACGAGAGTTGTAGTCATCTGACCACCTAGAAAAGTCGAGCAGCGTTCGGTTCCGGTTCGAGAAGGCCAGTAGGGACCCTATATACAGAGCGGAGGTGTCCAGTCAAGACTGTTCACTAGAGAAGGTTCAGAAAGGAGGTTCACGACAAGAGTTCAGAACACGGTCGACTACAGCACAGTTCAGCGGTGTGGTTCTGTACGGAGCATTACAACGGTTCAGTGCGGAGTACTATCAAGTACAGTTGAGACGAACGGCGTCTTGATCTTGGTCTGTGATCGAGTCCGACACAACGAGCCTAGTGTGTGAAGTCAGTCCTGAACTGTTGAACCCAGTGCAAGCCCGGAATGAGACGGAGAGGCCAGTGCAAGAGTTGATACGGCGGTACGGTGTTATCAGAGAGATATTTGTACAGTCTTGTGTTACGTGCTGCCAATTGTACAGTATTGGCTGTTATTTATTCTACTATTAAAGTGTTACGTTACTTTGGAGCCCTGAGTTGCCAAGTTCTTTAAGTTGGTGGTGTATGGTGCAGTTTGCAGAGAGCCTGGATAGTGAGATTCGTAACAATATTTTGATAAGATTTGCATATTTTTATTAATTAGAAAATATGAGGGTCATTAAATTATTCAGTGGTACCCTAATATCATCTCTTTTTAATATCTAGTGTGACATGTTTAAAATTGGGAAGAAATCAATTATAGCATTGGTTGGTTAATAATTGATTATCTCTTTAGTAAAATACATTTATCTCTATTGATATGATGGCTGCCTGTTTATGTAATATGTGATTTAGACTGACACTTTGATGATCCAGAGGTTAAACTCTGTTGGCTGCAATCCTTCATATTACATGAGCTCTGATAAAAAGTAAAGTACCCATTTCAGACCCACACTCTATGGGGCAGATGTTGTAAATGTAATCTGTTTGCATGGGAGATGGTTAATGACAGTGTCACATGACCAGTACAACCACCATTTGTTAGACTTGACATTAGACTTGCCTGGACCTAAAATTCAAACACATAATCGTCACAGAAATTTGAAACCGAGACCCATCAGTTTCGCTGCCAAGCACTTTACCACTCTGCCACCACACCGCACCACATAAACGTGTGATCTGGGCTAGGATGTCATTTTTATTTTCGAAGGAAAATCTCAAATGTAGGAAACAAAAAAAACAAAACACGCAATACTCTCATTTTTACAAAGCTTATATCAACTCACTTTGTGTTTGTGTCTGGTAAAAAGTTTGTACTTGGTATTTCTCCGACACCCAAGCTCAGGTCACGCTGAAAGTTTGCACACTTATTTCTTTTACCTGACAAAACAGGAATCAATTTTTTAAAAATTAAACAATTAGTTAATTAACTATTGGTAATTAATTATTTTGTTTGGTGTCTTAAACAAGGAAAAGAAATAGTACTTGACTGAAGTGGTGGTATAGGCTAAATTAGTCCCCTTTATATAGGCCGCCACTCTAAATTGAAACAAACAATAACTTTACAGTATTCTCTAGTCATAAGTATCTTACTGACAGAGTGGTTAGCATGTCAGCCTGAGGAGGTGTGAGCAACAAGTTCAAATTATTTCGTTCCCCCTTTTTTTTTTTTTTTGTTATTGCTTTTAAAACCTATTTGGGCGAAATCCAATAAGATATCTCTTTCTTATTACTGAGAAAGCTGAAAGCATGAAATAGCGCTAAACAGAATACAATTGGTAAAAATATTATTAATTGCACAGATTTATTGTTGTTGCCCCAGACTTGCTGATCTCCGCCTCGACAGGCCTGGGAAACCAAAAATTCTCGACCTGTATGGTGACATACGCACTACGCAAGACAGCAGGGTTTCTGTCCAGGACTTTTGCAAGAGAGGATTTAAGCCTCTCAAGCCCTCACTCAAATGGAGTTTGATGATGATGATGATTGTTGTTGGTGTAGATGTATTACAAATTATATTACATGACTGATCCAAACTAATTGATATAATTACACTTCGTATAAGCTTTGTTTTTTTTAAAGTATTTTTTATGATTTTCTTGTTGTTTGGGCCGTTATAACATGAAAGTCATATGCTAATGTTTCTTACTACTAGGAATAAGTTGTAAGTAGATCCATTGACTTTGTTCCTAATTTAAACTTATAGTTTTCATGATTTATTTATGTACAGGATGTCTGGAAGTATAAGAGTCGACCAGTGAAAGGCCAAAACCTGCTGAACAGTACTTAAGTAAATACAGTTGAAGTCTTCTAGAACCAAGATATACTTTTAATTTATTTTGGTGTACAAAATAATTTTTAAAATCTGAAATAGATTAACTGATCACAATAAATTATGCAACATAAATGTTGAGCATATCTGCTGCTGTAAATCAATGTGAAGGTTTATGTACACAGTCAAGTGTCACAACCAATGATTATTTATTATAATTCTATTTAAGTAATTTTGTACATTAATTAATTTTAGAAACTAGTGTTTGAACTTGTGATATTTATTTGTTGTTTTGTGTTGCAGGCCAAGGACTAAATGTTTTCAAATAATCCTGAACTCTTTATTTTCATAATAGATGATTTTCTAGGGGATGCAACCAAGGCTTTCCACTTCTGAGAAACCATTTTCAGCAGCATATGGAATGATTGGCTGCTAACTTGAGATTCCTATAGTTTTGAGATTTTAGTAGTAAATTGAAGAATGTTGCTGCGTAGTTCAGTTGTAAAATTAACCAGTTGTGTATACATTTTTTTTTGAGTTATGTTTTTGTTAAAAAACAATCTTTTTTTTTTTTCACCATTCATTAATTGATGCACTGCTATGAAAATATCACTCTTGAAATTACAATTTTGACTGTTCCAATCAATATGTATGGATAAAAAGAATAATTCATTAATATTTGCGTATTACTTTATCCAATAGTTAATGATACTGTCGACTACAGTGTCTGGTAAAATAGCTTTACATATTTATTTTTTTTTTGTCATTTTCAGTTCTGGTTATTCTGAAAATTATTTCTGCCAAAAAGACTTTCACCTTCATTGTCCATTCTTCCTGGTCCGATTTTTCAGTAATATGATTAAGGTTATTTATGATTTTGGTTTTATTAAAAAAGACTTTATCAAGTGACTAGTTTGTGTAAAATATGATAAAAAAAAAAAGTTCTTATTTGGAAATAAATTGTGTGTTGATTTGTTTTGCACTGTTGGAACATGCTATTGTTACAATGAGATTAAACAAAATATAAGAATGTAAACATGTTTGTTGACTATATACACATATATCTGTTTATGTCATGTATTGCCTGGTTTTCTTATTTCTGTCTACTCAATGCAGACACTTCTACTGACTGATTATCCTCCCATATGATTTGGCTCATTAAAGTAACAAAGTGAGTTAGCCAATATGAACAAATAAACATTCTTTACACACTCTTACTTTCACTTAAATGATGATCATATGAAGTGAGAATTTTTTTTTTACTACCTATCCTAATTAGTATAAACAGTGTTTTGCCAGATGTGACATTTTGGTTCACATGAGTTTGGGGAGTGACATGAAATCCACTCAGCAGTTTGTTCTCTCTGAAAATTTTTTAATGTACACAAATTTATATTGTATGATAATCCACTGCTTACGTTAGTAGATGGTTTAGATGAGTGGCTGCAGTGCTAGTTTCATATTGATGAGAACAGAACATGATCTCACCACAATTGCAACACAAAACCTGTTTATAGTTTTAGATGTTTTATTCAACTTGATCAGTTCACATAAAATTCATTTATGCTGATCTATGAAATTATTATTAAATTGCAAGTTTGAAATAGCTTTCCTTTAAGCTTGACAAAATACCAAAACAAGGAAAGATAAACTAGGAAACTTAGTCTTAATCAAAACTCCTAGAATGTAGTGGTAGCAGAAACTTGTCAAATCTAATTTTACTGCAGTCTTGAAAAAGTATTACTGTTTACTTAGTGATTAACTTTATTTCATAAATAATTACATAGTTACCATCAAATGTGTGACTAAACACATTTTAACAAATCCTAATTTTATATAGTAATCTGGTGAACAAAAAGCTAAAAAAATAATTTTAATCATTACGATGAATTATGTAGTCTTGAATGAGATACTTTTACAATAGATAACTTTAAGGTTGACTATACATGATAAATAAGAACTAAAAACTTGTAAATACTTTCAATAGTTTAGAGAAATGGAATTAAATATCATTCCAAAACATTAATGTGATAGGACATATTAAAAAGTACTAATAGGCGTAGTGTGTCCAGTGTCTGACTCAAGAAGGACTAAATGCTTTTCTTATTTGAAATAATAACTTAGTAGAAATGGTCTTAGAGAATTTGGTTTTTGTTGCAAACATAAACCTAAAGAGTCTGGTGTCCATCACATTCTACTGACAAAAAAAGTAAAAATAATTCAATATTTTTTTTTACCCTGAGGACAGTAAGTAAAATAGTTTCTAAATCTGTACATAGACATATTGGTCTGGAAAACAGACTGGATTAAATATAATAAAAAATCAAATGTAGATCCTGAGCTTTGAAATGGTATGATATCAAACACAGTCTTGATTAAAAGGCCAGCAAATATTCACACTGATAACATGCAATAAATATTTTAAAAATTACAAAACAATAATTCTACTTGGTTTGTATATTTTATTCATATCAAAACAATAATATAAAATTTGAAATCAATTTAGGAGACGATGTGAATTCCTAAATTAAAAAAAAAAATTTTATAGGACAAAAAATCATAATAATAGTATTTGGACCTTTATAAAAGGTAAACTGAAGGTAACGAAGGTCCCTTAGGGTCCACATTGAGATGATAAAGAGAGAAATATAAGTTTTATACTACACAGGCAATATGCCCTCCCCCCAAAGAGCAATTGATACAAAGCAGTAAGGGAACTACATTTACAACAGCCATGGAATGTTAAGGTCCTGTCCTTTTGAACAAAAACAAAGGATTGAAATAAAAGTCACAGGAGTGAGACATTTCAAGCTCTCACAAAGTTTTGATGGAAGTACTCTAATTAGTAATGGTCTATCTCATTCTTTAGTAAACAAACAAAAAATAACACAATAAGTATAATAAATGCTAACAATCTTATTAGATAACTACAATCACTATTATTAGATAACTACAATCAATATAATAAGATAACTACAATCACTATTATTAGATAACTACTATCACTATTATTAGGTAACTACTATCACTATTATTAGATAAATACTATCACTATACAACTGGCAAGTTATAATTTAATTGTTATACTCTTAATGATTAAAAAGAAATACATAAAAAAAAAACAAATTGTAGTATACAAAACCATTAAGAAAAATATTGTTACTACAATATAGCCAAATTATATAAGGCCATGTGAGTATATTTGCACAAATATAAACTATTTTGTAGGTTTCTAGTGTATATATTCTATGAGACTGATTATTTTAGCAAACTTGACTTTTAGTGGTTTCATGCAGTGGCGTAGCTAGTGATTTGGGGGCCACGGGGACGTGGCCTCTTTAGGGGCCCCTGCATTTTGACATTCAACATCATGACATGAGATAAAGGCGTAATAATGTGAATACAAATTTTGGACATTCATTTCGGGTCGCCACCCCCCCCCCACTTCCACCACCACCATAGCTACGACACTGGTTTCATGTAAGTATATCAATGATTACTTGGATGAAACTGTGGATGTTGAAGGAGTCTCAGTGCTGATCACTGGGAATGGTACTTGTGCAGAGGGGTATCACTTAGCAGTTGAGGGGTATCACTTAGCAGTGGAGATTTTAAAATTTCTTTTAGTTAATTGAATACTATTATGAAATAAAAAAAGAGAAATCTGCAGTATACTTTTGACAATTTTATAATTTAAAAAATGAAAAATATTTTTGATGTCTTTTTGTTTTTACGTAAAGTGTTGTTTTTTTCTTACCTATAAATACTTAGGATTTATCATTTAAATGTTTGTTTTTTTATTTAAATGTGTAGTTAAGCATCAAAATGTTGACAATGATCTTCTTTAATATATATATAAATAAAAAGGGTATATTAGTAAAAATCAAATTTTCATAATCAAATGCATATGCTGCATAGCCACAGGAAATACTGCATTCCTCATTAATCTTCTGACTTGAAGACAATTATATTATATTATTCTAATTAAGTGTGCATAATATGATGACCAGCAGTTCAATTTGTACTATATATACATGACGAGTAAAGTTTACATGTAATTATGATGATACGGATCTTACACAGAGCATAATGTGTGCCACTGACTTCTTTCAAAGCTTAGTTTTTTTTAAACCTTTGTAACTTCCGGTTTCCTTGGAAACATTTTTTCATTTCAATATATTCTCCCTCTTATTTTATTTTCCTCTACAAACTTCTTGCAATTTATTTTTCGTCTGGTTTCTTTGCCACTCCCCTCTTGGCAGCATGTTTAGATTTTTTAACTGCAGCATTAGTCTTTTAAACAAACCTTTAATGACACTGCCAATTTTTCCTTCAAGTAAACATTCCCCCTATCTTAGGTTGAGAAATAACAATTTTTCCCTTGAACATTCCCAAACAGGTCCTTTAAGTACCTCCAAATAAACATTCCCCCTATCTTAGGTTGAAAAATGACAATTCTTCCTTTCAACATTCCCAAACAGGTCTTCTAAGTACCTTCAACTAAACATTCCGTAGGACATAATCATCTTCTTTTATACAAGATTCCCCCTATCTTAGGTTGAGAAATGACAATGATTCTATAAAAAAAAAATAAACTAATTTCCTTGGTGTACAATGGAAGTTCTTGTCAATGAATTTGAAATTTCATGTGCAGTAACAAAGCAGAAAAAAAAGTCTGATTATATTCAGTTATAGACTCAGTCGTACAACTGTATAAGACAAAAGAGTATAACTTCATATCATCCACAAATGGAACATCCAAAAGGAAGAAATAAAAGCGAAACTTCTCAATCAAATGTGATCTTATTGACTAGAGAGCTAGAGGCATTACTCTTCATTGTTCACTAGAAGAACTTAATGTATGCATAAAATAGTATCTGTCACACACACAAAATGAGAGGTATTTGGAAAAGAATTAATTATATCATTGACTTAGAGATAACGTTTAATTACTCTGTTCGTCGCTGTCTGTATATGTCTTGATGGTGAGTTTTGTGACTCTGCTATGGTGGACGCCTTGGTGGGAACTGAAATAGCCGATTATAACTCACTAAATTATGACAATTGAAAATACAACAACATTTAAACCACATTATTCACTTCACTTAAATATTTCTTTCAAAATACTTAGTCAGACCTAACAGATAAGCAACATTATATTATTTGAATAAAAGTTTATAACAATGCACTGAGCTCAATGCAGAACATTTAAAAATGTAAACTGGATTTCTATACACAATAAAACTTATAAAAGAGTAAACTGTTCTAGACCGAAAGTAATGGTTTTGGCTAAGTGAAATTTCCATGTTCTTTGTTTCCTCTGGCTAAGTCAATGGGTTAGTTTTTACTTGTACAACTTTTCAGATTCAAGGACCCATAATGTGGATAATATATTTTAAGGATAGTGTCTGGTTCTGCTGAGACTGCTAGGATACAGTGAAGTATTTATTATCAACGACACCTCAGACATAATGCTACAAATCCATTTTAAATACCAATATTTGGTTCTCCAAGGCACTGCTACGCATGATTGTAATCTATGTCTTGTATTTGGTTTTAATTCTCCTCATTTATTATCTTGGTGAAACATTTGCTTGTGGCATATATTTCATCTAGAGCATGTCATGAATCTGACATTTATATAATTACTGTTTAAGCAGCAGCTATTTCATTCTTTCTTTACTTCCAATCTCACTATTTATTTTAAGCTCTGTTGTCCTGAGTGATATTCATAGAAAACATTCCAATTTTTAGGCTATTTATCACTTAAGTGACTTCATCATGATAATAAATAGGTCTATGTCTTCATTGCTGACTAAACATACACTTAAAAAAGAGTTATATATTTTTTACTATCATTAACTTAATAGTGGTAGAAAAAAAAAGACTCTACCTGCATCTAACTAAAACTTCATCATAAGCTGTGACATCAAACTGTTCACTATAAGCCTGCCATGACTCACCACCATCTAGTGAATAAGACATTGGCAGTCCAGGGTAGCAGCTTTTTAAGTCCAGCAGTCCATCTCCAGTCACTCTGAAAATTATTGTCTTTAATTAAAACTATATATTTAGATTTGAATAACAGTAGAGAATATATTTGTGCTTGACTGGCTTTTTTTAAATGAAATAATTGCCACAAAATATATATAAATATGAATTAATGTTTCTGTGAATTTTTAAGATATAAAAACTATGGAGCACAAAGTGAATTTGCAATCTTGAATATTTTACTCTCAATTTCACTATGTCATGACTGATACCAAAAATAAAACAACAAAAAAAATATGTTCCTTTTAAGAAATAATAAGATTTTTTAAAATCAAAATTATATCAATGTTAAATAATAATACTCACTGCACTACCACCATAAGCCTAAACTTAGCAACAGTAGCAGTAAAGCTAACCCTAACTGAATACTACAACTCTGGTCTTAAAAGTAACTTTAACCATAAAACTAAACATATGCCCAATCCTGAACCTTGAAAACAGACACTACAATATCAGATTTTGTAATTCTCAAGGTCGTTTTCTTTTAATTCATGTAATAAAACTGAATAAAGTGTTCCATGGAGCTAGGAGTGTAAATATATCCATAATAAACTAAACATTCTATTGCAACAGCCCTATGTCTTCGCTTTGCTCAAGGACTTTAAAATGACTGTATTAGCATTATTACTTATTACCATTTGAATGAAAAGAAAGTTATCACTCGAATTGAAAGGTTGTCTTAATAAACTGTTGCGTTCCATTGTGTGATTAAAGAGTACAGCTCTCTGAAATGTAATTTTTTTTTTTAAGATCTTACTTTTCCATGCAGTCATTGCCAAGACTTTTTTGGCTCCTTAATAAAAATCCCTAAACTCAAGAAAACTTAAAGAAACTAGAAGAAATACAAAATAGAGCAGTGAGATTTTTTAACAAACAAATATTCCAATTTGATTAGAGTAACACCATTAGTACAATCACTAAACATAGAGACGCTTCAGGACAGAAGAAAAATAGTAAAGTAGCTATAATACATAAAACATTAAACCATAACTTACAAATAGAAAAACAAAACCTAATGAAATACTCAGAAAGACACAAAGATAGAGGCACATTTCTTATTCCATATGGTAGAACCAATTTGTACAAGTGCTTTTTCTTCCCTAGTGCCATTAGAGAATGGAATGGGTTGCTTGAATCAGAGTTTAAGTCATTGATTAACATGCATGACTAGATTGACACATGAAATTTGTACGATGTAATTATCTTTTTTTTTTTAAGTAACGTCTGTAATACATATGATAATTGTCTGCATTTAATGAGACATGCTGGTGTAGAAACAGCACAAGCTACTAAGCCAGATCCCATCATTAAACCATATATTATATGCTACACAACAAGCTCAGAAAGTATAATGAAATAGTAGCAAAAGTTTATATCAAGAAAACTTCATGTAACTATTTCAAATAGATGGTGAAGTCAGAAGGACAAGTCAGGAAACTTCTACGGAATTCTATTCATTAAAAATAACTCTTTCAAATATCACCGTACTAGGAGCATCTACTATTATTGTTTGAATTGTACATTGTTTTTGATACTTGTGTCATTACTGTATTGCCTGTGTCTTCTTTGATTTTCAATTCGATCAGGAGAAATTTTGGCTTTATTTATTTTTCATTGTCATCGAAACAGCATTTTCTCTCATATCATTTTCTAGTCCCTAACCACAGAAATGGTTAAAATATAATTAAACTGCCCTATTGTGACAAAGGCATAGCACTTGGCACAAAAATCAGAATAATGAGCGGCAATTTTTCTTGTACCCTTGCGAATCATGGACTGCAAAATTAGAAAGGAGGATCTTAGCCATATAATCAAGATGTTACAGAAGGATTACAGTATCACCTACAAATACCACATCACAAATGAGTGAATCCAAAACAGGATCAGGAGCTAGGATGACCCTCTGATAATTGTCAAAAAAATGCAGTTAAGACTGTACAGCTACATTACAAGATCCTCAGATATTGCAAAGACCTTTCTACAAGGAACAGTACCAGGGAAATGAAGAGACAAACAAAAGTGATGAGAAGACAATGTCCAGAAAATAGACATGCCTGTCAATGAAAGAGATTCTCATCCTGGCTAAAGACAGAGAGGAATGGAGAGAGATGGTCCAAAAGACTAAAGGACAGGTGTAAGTTAAGGAAAATCATGCTTTATACCACCAAAGGCAACCATGGAGTCTCTAGACAAATCATTTACACTTTTGTTCTTCAACATTAGAGTTAGAAAATTAATAGTACAAAGAAAGGAGAGTGGGGATGAGAAAGATAATGAATTCAAATATATTCATTTTTTTTTATTCCAGTCTATATTCATACATTCAGGTCTTTAACTTTTCTCTATGCCTCTCCCCTTTTCTGAACTAAAAAGTCCATTCTATTTTATACCATTATTAGTTCTGATACTGAATAAGACAAAACTAATCACAGCTGCAATATGTAGTGCCCATTGTTATGTATACTATAATCTGAATACTTAGATCCAAATTTCTTTTAGCATTATATTATATTTTTTTATATTTTTGGTAAGCAAAGAAATTATTTCACCCTTGTCTTACTGAGGTATACTTGTAGCCACTGTGCTGATTTATATTTAAACTGAAATAAACAACTTTCCTACCTGGCTCCTGGTGCTGGGATATGATAAGGAATGCAAAGAGATTCCAGGCGGTTCAGCTCTTTGTGCCCTAACGTGTGAGCAAAGGATGACCACTCCTTCTCCTGGGCGGCTTTCCCTTTTTTAGGATCCAAGGCCTCCCAAGGAGATTTGTGCCAGGCTCTCTCTGCCAGGGCTATCAATCTGGGGAAGATCATCTGGTGGAGTTGTTGCTGAGTTCTGACGAGCTCTGTCCATATCTGACCCTGGACACCTACAAAACAAAACAATCTTAACCTCAAACTATTACATTCAAACTATCTGATGTATATAATACAAGATAGACAATCCTGAGGTTAAAAGAAGTAATAGATAAGTACAAGAGCTTAATTAAAATAAGAATAGCATGACTGGCCTAAAGGTTCTCAAAATGTTTCCATTTATTTGATGTTGCCATATAAGTTAAATACATTTTTACAGTCCAAGTAATTTGGAGAGCTATAATATAATCAATTTGCACCAGATTCTGCCCCACCTAAAGACGAAACCAAATCCAGTGACTCATCTGGGCGCATCCATTGTCTTTCAAGACAAAAGGAGCCATATAATATAATCAAACCAGTGACCCTGGAAACGACAACACCGGCTAGCGATAACTCACTAGTGAACTTAACCTCTAGACCATCGGAATGTCCTAAAAAACATTCTTCTGGTCCAGAGCCTTGGTCGGCGCAGTCCCTTATTTTCGCAGCATTTAATTCACTACTTTCTCTCATTTAAAAACTTGGTCCCTGGTGCTGCTATTCATTTATGTTTAATATATGTAAAGCCATAACAAGTAGCTACCTTCACCTTCTCCTTACAGAAATTTAAAATTGCATAAACTGAGTATAAAGCCTAAATTAATGATGGCCGTTTAACACACTTATTTATAATTCCATAATTTCAAAAATTTTATAACCTAGTCTAGATTAAAAGCTGCATATTTTTAGACCTACAATATCTTGACAACAATGTATTTTCAGATTAAAAAAAATTATATTTGTTCATTGTACTGCATAGCTGGAGTTGTGTAATATATTTACGGTAGTTGAAATTTTCATAAATAATTCTAATAAAAGAGATAATAACAATTTAGTTTAGATAAATCTTTCAATTGGAGAAAGGATGGTTAGGACAAACCTATAATATTCTCAGGTTTCTTTAATATTGTGAAGTCATCAGATTCCCTGAGAAGTTCCAGATCTAGCTTGGTAATCTTCTCCCCAGTCAGCTTCACATCTGCATTGGCCAGCAGGTTTTCCGGCACAAAGCGGAAGACTTTGTGAGTGTCAATGTACCGACATGCCCAGAACAAGCCTCTTTCTTCTGGATCAGGCTCGTAAGGGTGATCAAAGTAAAGATGTGTGGCTGGAGCAAGCACAACCTGTGATGAGATTTACGTTTCAAATCTTTAAGCTAAGTTCAGTACATTTTTATTTCTATCAAGTTGACGATGAAATATTAAATAACATGCATCTTGAAAAAAATAAGTTTTTTTTAAATTTGTTTTTTACTTACTTTATAAGCATAACCTAGTATTTATCTAAAAAATATTTACAAAGATCATTTCTATCATATGAAATAAACTTTTTAATCTCACCATGAAAAACTAGTTACCTTTCTGGAGGAAAGTGTTGGGGTATTAGGATAAAAGATAATTAATTTTTAAGAAAAGAAGAGCAAAAATCAGTAGCGTAGCTAAGGTGGAAAAGGAGGGGGGTGGGGGTCCAAATTCGAAAATCCCCCTGGGCCCCCACTTGAGTGGGGCCCCCAAATGAATGTTTGAAAATTGTTTTTACATTAAATATATGCCATTATCTCATGGCATGATGTCGAATGTCAAAATGCAGGGGCCCCTAAAGAGGACAAGCCCCAAATCTCTAGCTACGCCACTGGCATAAAAAAAAAATGAGATGCATAAAAAAATATTTCGTGAAGTTTTAATAAATGTAATTATAAAAATTACTTTATAGCCTTCATTTGCCAGTTTGTGAGCATCAAAAGCCTGGCCAGTTTCCCAAACGTTTCTCCAAAAGTGAACCAGAACTTTAGAGTTAGGGAAAATGCCAAGTTTAAAAGGATCTTTGTTCTTGACAATCTGCAGAACAATTTAGACAAAGAGAAATATGTTATTCACTTCCAGGACACAAACATATATAATCTAAACCAAATAATTTGTGTGTAAAATACATCTTCAGTAAATATCAACTCTACATTATTTTATCATGTATTCCTTCTTTTCAGATGAACAATAGATTTCTCTCAAGGTTTAATACATGCAAAAAAATGGACACAAGTTTCATAATTGTTGGGCAATTAACTGATTTTTCTATCCCTAATATCAAATAATAAAATTTTTAACTTTTGCCAGCAGCTGCTATTAAACCTAATGTAGCAGGTAATTTTACAAAAATTCTTAAATATTCAGTGAAATTAGGAATCTTACGAAACCTGTCACGATAATTTATCTTATTCTTAAGTTGTTTAGATCAATGTTCTTGATGAGATATATTTGTGACATATACATGTTACTTATGGGCTTAGACTTGGCTTAAAAGTACTATTAGAACTCAATCAGGAGTCAATCAAGCAAAGCAAGCTGTGTGGTTGTGGTTGTTATTTTTTGCATTTCACTTAATGTTAGGCAGCCCTTTTATTCAAGCCTCCACTGATCACCATCTAAAAACAAAGCCATAAACCATATATATATCATAAATAAGATATGCCAATGAGTACATACAATCCCATCCTGCCATACTCCAAGTTCTAGTCCATGCTTATACACCAGCTCAGCCACTCTGGACACAAAGTATTCCATCAGATCTTCCTTGGAGCTGATCTTCTTTGATTCAACAAGTGCCAGGCATGCAGGGGAGTCATCCCACGCTTCATAGGCCACCTCGTCTCCCCCCAGGTGGAAAACTTTCAGGGGCTGAATGTCTTTGTGCATTTCTACCAGTTCCTTTATGACCTGAAGAACGAAAAAAGACCTTTAAGTGCTAATCTGAAGAAAAAAAATCAGCCCCTTACATTTTAAATGGGTAAAAATTGGTTGATGATACAAGGCAGTTGAATTAGTGTGGAAGTACAATAACTAGCAAGATTTACTATTAATTGATATCAAGTATCTGTATATAATTTTGTATTTTTAATTGCTTTTGTATATTACATTGTTTATGCAAATTTTATGCTCAGCGCACTATGGTCCAATCTTCTTTGTGGAAGGAGGGAGGTATCTGAGAAAAGATTTCCATGCTGCCTTTGGACACTCTGCAAACACAACTCAGTTCCAGTCAAATCTCAATGAAAATTTCCTGGCCTACAATGGGATTTGAACTAGAGCCTCTTTGTTAGGTAGATTTGACATTGTGTAGGTTTTGAGGCAGACATCAACTGATACTATTCTTAAGGCATACACATCAACCAGATACATCAAACAACAATGCCATAATTTATGGGTTAGCAATAATTGGCACAAGCTTGCAAGAGACAGTTGCCTTACTCTCTTGATTAGTGGCTCACAACTCAAAGGATCTGACCATAACAAGTCAAGGTCTTATGTAGCTCTATGTAGAGCATTTGTATGTTTGTTTTACATGTTTTGGATGTTAATTCGGATGTGAACACAAAACCTCCCACAGGACGTCAGAGTATGGCAGTGTTCAAACCCAGGACCATTGAAACAACAGTCCAGAGTGCATAGCACAAGACCAGGAATCCATATATTCTTAAATGTGGATGCCTTTGATTACATAAAATGAAGCTGTGAATTAAAAAAACATAGCGAATGACATTTTTAATATCTTAAAATGAAAGTATGGTTATAAAAACAATGAACTACTTTATCAATGAAAGTAAAGGTAGACTCCAGTCCTGGGTTCATGGAATTTTCAGCCAACATCTGAACAGAAAGAGCTTGGTGATTGCTGGTTTCTTTAGGGTCTGTCAAGAGGTACTGCTCTGCTTCTGTTGTTTTTTGCTGGAGGAGAAATAATATAATAACAGTTTTAAAAATGAGCAGAACAGAAACCAACCAATAATTTTAAATTTGATATTAAAACAAAATTAATTTAAAGTAATTTAGCAGCCTACTTTTAAATAATTAGCAAATCATTCCCATTAGATTTAATTTTATTTCAGTTCAAACATGTATTTTATGTGCATCAGAATCACTCAAAAAGATATGGTTTTAGTATAGACTTAAAGTGCTTAAAAGTAGAACTTCTTAAATTGGAGAATACCAAGTTTTGTTTCACTAAGAAATGATCAAATTAAATTCTAATTTTCTAGGCATGCTATTAATGAAGCTAACTCTTACCTCAGCCATTAATTTGTTGTATCTCACTCTCATGGCCCTGACAGCTGCATGGCTGTGACCTGGCATGTCTATTTCTGGAATCACCTCAATGTGTCGTGCTTCAGCATGGCGTAAAATGTCCTTGTAGTCATCCACTGTGTAGTACCCACAGCCCAGACCAGTGGGAAATGGCCCAGAACCTAGCAAGGGCAGCAGACACGTGTCCTCATTAGGATCATGGCCTCTCTTAGAACCAATCTAGAATTAACAATTTCAAGAATGAATGTTTAATAGTAAAATAGTCTAATTATTTGATTGATAAATTAAAACAATTGATTACCCATATAAATGGTTTAAAAGCTAACCATAGTTGACGTCTCATTATAAGCCAAACATTCTTACAAAGATTATGAGTTTTTTTATGGTTTTCAATGGATTTTAAAATGTCTTAAATAGTATTAATACAATTTTCAAATTGCCTATATTAGAAAATAATAATATTATAAAACTATTCCTCTACAGATGTTTTCTCTAGAATTTTCTTCAGAGAAACAAAAGGTTTCAACTAGACAAATATGTTAAATAGGTATTGATCTAATTACTATTTAAATTAAATTTCACCAATTAAAAAATAATCAAATCAATTTAATGAGAAATATTTTATTTTGTTGGTGGCCCATATTCCTCTCATAGGTGATAGTGAAATGTATTATACTTGATCCCTAATGTAAATAAATCAACTTACTTCTGTTAACTCTTCAAGGCCAGGTATCTCTAGTCTCCAGCCCTCATCATCTGTCAAATGGAAGTGAAACTTGTTCATCTTGTACAAGGCCATAACGTCTAAGATTGAAAAAATATCTTCCTTGGAATGCATGTTGCGGGCAACGTCTACATGCATGCCTCGATAAGCGTATCGAGGGGCATCCCTTATGCGACAGTCCATGAATATTCCCTCAGCTTTGTAAGTTGTGGTTGCACATAGGCTCAGTAATGTCTGGGCACCATAAAATATACCTGAAGAAGTACTAGCAGTAATCTGGAAGACATTCAAAGATTTAACTTGAAATTGAGTGAAGCCATACATTTAGAATTTATCTTGCGTTGAATTAGATTTTAAATATGTTGAACAATAAAGTGGTATAACTGTTGTAGCATTAAACATTTCATTAAATGTTTTTTTCCAATTATGATTTTAATAAGACTTTAGGCACACTTCAGTCATGATGATTATAGGAAAAAACAGTCATGTAAAGCCTATTATAAGCTATCCCGACAAGATCAACGTCTAATCTTTCGACTCAGGACCGACACAACAGAATGAGACAACATATGTACCGGAAGCTCAAAATTGGAACCAAAGAAATATGCTGATGTGGAGTATCACCAGAGAATGCTGACCGTGTCCTTCAAAACTGTTCTCTTTACCATGAGGCCCATACAATTGTTTGTTTGTTGATTTGAGGCACATCGGCACAATTTAGGCCATGTCGTGCCTGCAGTCCCTTAAGGACTACTCTCTCTCTAAACAACAAGGGCCAGATTCTATACAGTCATATAATTAAAATCAAGGTCTATTCACAGTTAAAATAGTAAAGGTAGTAAAAATTTAAATATTTGGTAAAAATCTAATGTAAATAGTGCATGTTCACAAATTCAGAAATCAGATCTTCGTAGATAGCCCCACTTCCCGAATAAAGCCCAGTACCTTCCCAGGGTCGACATTATTAAATAGTGTTTTTAGATTAGTGGCTCTAAAATATTTCGCCCTGACATCCTGGTATCTGTGGCAATCAACGAGGATATGTTCCACGGTGAGGCGAGAGTCACAGTACTCGCAAAGTGGGGGCTCCTCTCTCTTCAGTACAAAAGAGTGCGTGATGTAGATGTGGCCAATCCTAAGTCTGGACATGGTTGTGCTACCACGCCTTGTCAGACCCTTAGATGTGGGCCGCCACCTGACATCCGCCACAATCTGCCTGAGTTTACTGTGAGTCTCAGCCTCCCATCGGTTCTGCCACTCTCGATAGGTGGCAGAGGCAATACTTTGTCTCAGGTCCGAGTAGGGAATTAGGGTTCCTGACACCGCATGATTTAGGGCTCTCTTTGCTTCTCTGTCTGCGGCTTCGTTTCCCTCAATGCCAACATGGGAGGGGACCCAGATGAAGGTGACATCCCTACGGTCGGCTGTTATTAGGTCCAACAGCTTCAGGCTCTTATGTGAGGCCCATACAAGACACTGGCCCCAAAACACCCCAATAGAAAGAAAACTAAATGGAGAGCTTCCTGATTTGGAAACTACTGTGCAGTTCATCTCATGTATTGGTCTAGTCATCTGAACGCTCCAACATAACAATGAGAATGCGGAAAAAGAAGAAGAAGTTATGTAAAATAATATCCATTTAAATAGCAGAAATTAAACTGATTAATTTTTTGAAATAAATTGATTAATTTTCTTTCTCTGCTTTCAAGAGGATGTAAGTGAAGTAAGTAAAGTACCCATTTCAGATATTTAGTGATCTATGGGGCAGATGATATAGAGGCCATTCTCTGTTTCTGTGGTCAAAGGTTAATGACGGTGTCATTTCGCCAGCACAACAACCAAATTCCTTTACTTTTTATTAACAGTCAGGTGCCCAATGGAGTTGAGTGGAGTCAGGAGTGTCATAAAACAGATATATTAAAAAGCCCATTCTTCACAGGAATTCCAACTGAGGCCTCTCTGTTTGGAAGCTACCCCCAAGAAGACGACACTAGTTTTTATGGTTATATTTAATTTGCAATTAAAAATAAACTCCTTATATAGAGGCATTAACAGTACAGACTTCTAAATTCAAATTTAACACAAGCTAAGACTAAGATAGATAATACAAAAAAAAATAAAATAAAAAAACAAAGGAGTATACAGAATCTCAGAAATTTAAGAGAAGAAAGACAAGACGAAAACAAGTCTAGATTATAAAAGACAATAATTTTTTTTAGAACAGACCTGAATGTGTTGACTTGATGAATCAACATCCAGCTCATAGGCTTCAGAATCCAAAGTTTCATTTATCACAGACTTCAGATGACATTTTTTAAGGGCTATAACCTTTGCTGTTTCATTCTCTTCGTCTTTCATCAGATGATTGCTTATTGGAATGTTTAGCCTGTCTGGAGATGATTGATCATAGAACTAATTATGTTTTTAAGATAATAAGATAATTTTATTTGTCCAAAAAAAAAAGGAAATTCAGCTTAACTACTAATGTCCACCTTGGCAAAACTACTATAACAATAACAATATAATCGCAAAAATGAACAACATTCACATATAAAACATACACACACACACACACAACCAGCACTTTGTGAATTAGGCTTCTGTGTACTTCTCTGTGACGACAAATGACCTTTAAACACCCTGGCTGAAAGTGGAATATAAAGGAGTTTTTAAATCTTTCTGTTCTAGTCTTAATGGAAAAGAAAAGAGCTGACTACTTCATCCAGATATGATGTAACTGTTTCTAGTAGGTGGAATTTGTCTTTGAAGGATATTACATGTTTTGGAACAGCATCTTTCATAAAATAGATCTTCAAGAAGAGGTGTACAATAAGTATTGATCTAAGTTTTAAAACGATTCATTAGTTTGTTTGATTTTTTCCTTCTGCTGTGAGTCTAAAACATTTAATTTATTGATGCAAATATGGCTTATTCTTACAGTAGTAGAAAAAGTTATGTTATTTTACAAATAAATCAGTATGGTGATAGTGAATATCACATCCCATTCATTGTAATGCTGATTAAACAAAATCTGTAAGCTACAGGCAGGAGGGGGGGGGGGGATTGTTGGCTAGCTACCCACCTAGGAGAAGGTGCCAATGGGAAAAGTTTTGGCAGTCAACCCTGAGAAAAAAACAGGAACTGGTGACCCTTAGGCTTGCACACATTGCTGCAACATCACTGATCCAGAACTGCATCAGTGCCTGCTGTTCCTTTGGACACATCAGCTGTGTTGAGAGTGGGAAACGGATCAACTACCTTCTGACTATAGCTAATGACAAGGCTTTCATCTCATGTCAATAAGTAGATTCAGAAACTGCTTTGCTACTGAAGAAGGGGGCCACATATATATAAGACTAAGACTGCTTTATTGATCCTTACGGAAATTTGTTGTGATTACAAGGACTCTTTTCTCATATAAAGACAACACAACAGAAAAATACACATAAATACAACAGACAACATAAAGAGTATAGTAGTATAGGGGAGTATAGTCTCTACTTTCCCTGAAATCTGTATATTTAACCCCTGTTTTTATTACTTTATTTAACTTGGTGCCATCACATAGTATGTTATTTAATAAATAAAAAATATTTTAATAAAAACAAAGCATATGTAGAGTAAAGAACTGTACATATACAGACACAGGTCAATACTTACAGATTTAGTTCCCTAATCTACATCAAACAAAATTAACTAATTACCACTAACTAATAATTGGGTTAATTTTTTTTTATTCATGTTTTGTTAAGGACAATGAATAATTGTGCAAAGTTTTAACTTGATCTGAGAATGGGTAATGGAATAAAATACATGTACACAATTTGTACCAAACAGACAGATGGAGTAAGTAAGCTTTCTAAAATATAATTACCTGATAAATATTTGACCTCATTGGTGAACTCTTTTGATGAACTCAGCCTCCAGCCTCCTTCGTATATATTAACAAGCCCACTGCCTTTAGACTCCATAAGAAATGGTGTTGGGATGACAGTTTTCAGATGGCTGGGTTCAATGTTAATCTCAGGATACCGAGAAAATCTTACTTCTGGAGAAAAAGGCTGATATACATCGTAGCGTTGTTTCCCTGATGGCAGGATGTAGTCAAACCTTTTATACTTCATTGGTGTGTCGTAAGGACCAACAAAGTCTAGAGTCTCTCCTTGAGTGCTTTTGATTATTCTGGGCTCCATGCCCTCAACATGCAAGTACCAGTTAGGCAAAACATCTGACCTGGCAGCAGAATAATGCTGAGCGTTAAATTTAAAAGTTAAAGAATCTCCTTCCTGTAACGGTTTGAACGTTTTTAACGGGCTCAGCTTAAATATAGTTCCATTCAAGTGGGACAGAGAAACACCAGCGTACTCGAGATTGACGCAGCTGTCAGCTGGCAGGTAGTTTGGTTCAACCATACGCAGGTGTGAAAAATAGATGGTCCAGTGTTTGCAGCCATCTCCAGCACTGCTCAGAACCACAGGGCATCTGTTTTTCAGAGTTATAGATGCACTAAACAAAGCTCGACCTCCACTCAAATTGTCTTCAACCTAAATAAATGTCAAAATAGTTTTCAAGATGAAAAATTTTGTTTAAATAAATAAAAGATTGCTTTACCTTCAACATTCTGATATTAAAGAAGAAAGAGACAAAGGTTTTTTTTTCTTATTCAGAATAATTATGCTGAAATAGGTTGACAATTATTAAGAGAGATAGAATAATAACCTTTTGTACCTAGGTAAACAGTGAGGGGTAAAAGGCATGGCTTCTGAACCGGGGGGCCCAGGTTCGAATCCTGGTGAAGACTGGAATTTTTAATTTTGTGATCTTTGGATGCCTCTGAGTAGACCCAGCTCTAATGGCTGCCTGACATTTGTCAGAGAAAAGTATGGGGGCTGGTTGTTGTGCTGGCCACATGACACCCTTGTTAACTGTGGGCCACATTAACATGACCTTTACATTTTCTGCCCTATAGATCTCAAGATCTGAAAGGGGAACTTTACTACTTTACTTTACTAACTAAACAGTTACTCCTACTCAATAGGAAGATGCACAGCAGGATTGAAAGAAAGTAGTGTTTTATATCCTGACCAGAACGTAAGTTTTTATTTTTCCTCTCTCATTATGATTTATAAGATAACAAAAGATTACTTTATTGTGATTTGATTACAAGATATTTGTCTTAAACAAAGTTGTAAAAATGGTACACAAAAAACAAAACTCAATCAGACAATGATACTTTTCACATATTAAAACATGTAGCAATACATGTAACACATTCTTATTTATATGCTCCAAGAAGCTTTTATAAATTTTACATATAATGCTGCAAATCAAACAATAAAATCTTCAATTTTTTCTTATAAATTTTGTATATGATGCCAATCAAACAGTAAAATCTTTTAATTTCTTTTGCTTAGAAATTAATGATTTTATCTAATACTTGAGTAAACAAGAACACAAAATTTCAACTTTTATAAATACAGCTCACTTGATATTTAATATCCAACGTTTCTGCCACTAGGTCAAGGTCTTGTTGTTTCCATTCGACCTGTTCAGTTTTATTAATTGTTTCATTTGATTTCATCATTTTGTGATAAACTATTGATGGCAAAAATGGTTCGAAGAATGCAGCTTGTGGTTACTGAAACTTAAACAAGAAAACACTTTATTCTTTAATAATATTTATTATAAACCATCCACTGATGCTAATAAACATAAAATGCATAATAATAATAATCTAGTCTTGTTTTAACAATTTCAATTTTATACATTATAGATTATCTAGCTGTAATAATGAGCAATGTGTCCTAAGAGAAAGAATGAAGTTGAAGCTGTTAAATTGATAGCATATGGCAATTAAATGTAGATGAGGGAGAAATCAAGAAGAAGACATGCATGGGGGGAAACTAACCAGTCAAATTAAAGTACAAAGAAGCACATTTCAAAATATGAAGAATTGTGTTGAAAGTGTTGGGTTGTCTTGAACAAGATGAAGCATGTACTTTGAGAAAAAACAAAGGTTTTTAATAAATTAAAGAAAAAATATCCCAACCATAAACTCTAAACAGGAACATTTGCGGAAAGTTACATTGAATATCATACATATTTGCCTATTAATCTCAGTAACCAAACTTATCAGAACTAGGGGTGTTAACCAAAGGCAGTTCTTAGAAGTAATTGAAGATTTGGAAACAAAACATTCCAATGTTCAGTAACACTTACAGTAGAAGTATTTGATGGCTTAGCATGGGGAAAGTATTGAGAAGAATATGAAATCTCAAGGAAGAGATCGTTAAGTCCCTTAAAGTTACTTAAAGGACATTGACTGTGATTGTTTTACTAATAGTACTCTAGTAGTAGTCCTAAGTAGTAGACTAGATCTAATCATGAGGCAAAGTTGCCAAAATTAAATAGATCTATCTAGATCTAGATCTATCATTAGAGTGAAGAGTCTAGATCTAGGTCACAGCTGGGGCTGCGCAGATTTTAAACTAGATCTAGAGCTAGAGCGTACCAAAGAATCTTTCATTTCTTATTCACTAGATTCTAGACAGTAGACTGAGTAGACTATAATTCTAGATCTAGATCTAGACCTAGAATATACCTTTTTTATTTGTAGCCTGTGTAGAATTTTTTTTTCGTTTTATTGTTAGCAACAGATCAATTTTTATTCTACTTCCGGTATAAACAAGCAATATGGCGTCCTCCATAACGCAAGAAATTTTGCAAAACATTGAGTTAAATTTTATTGCTGTTTTAAACAGCTTTGCTTTAGATCTTAATAAAATTAGATCTAAGTCAGGCATTGTACGCAAGAAAACAAGAGACTTGAAGTCAGGCGACATCATTATTCCAGCTGGATGCGTTCAACTTGATAATGATAATCCCTTGCAAGTAGCGGAGGTACTAACTAAACTTAACTTACTTAACTGTCTTAACTTAACTCTTAACTTACTTAACTTACTTTTAATTTTAGAACGTAACTAACTAATCAACTATTATCAAGAGTCTAGAATAGAGTTTGTAGAGTAGAGAAGTCTAGACTTAGTCTTAGGTCTTAGAGTGACTTAGACTTAGAAGTTAGAGTGACTTAGAGTCACTTAGACTAGTTAGACCTAGTACATCTATTAAATCTATATCTAGTACTAATTATTCAGACACTCAGTACTAGAATGACTAGATGATCACTAGATCTAATTCTAGATATCAATAATGTCAATTTCAATCATATCATATATAATATATATGGGCATTAATAATGGCATTATTATAAATTCATTATACATATTATAATGATTTATTTATAATATATATAATATAATATAATATATTAATAAATTAATTTATAGATCTAATTAAATTATTAATATAACAATATGTTATTTAAATTTAGTACCAGGCTTACCAGGTGACCAAGCCTCGCTCTTTTGATAATTTTTCGAGGAAATATAGAATCTATTTGTACTTATTTAGGATCGGGTAAACTGGTAAAGGCTCCCAATTCGAAAAAGTTGCTTTCATGTTCTTTTAGTTCTAAATGACAATGTACATGGCGATTAGAAAAGAGAAGAAGTCACCATACAGAACACGCATAGGACGTAATGATCTTTTTTTGGTATACCCTTTTGTTTTAAAGTAGGCCTAACGTCTGTTGCCTATTTCATAAGATAAGATACAGTCTAGAAAACCCCAGCTCATGTCGAGTCTTTTTCTTTGCCTAAAAGTATTGGGCTATTATTAGGTTGGAAGAATGTCTTTGCATTGTACGTAACGTCTCAAATGGTTACGTGCAGGCATTAATATTGCATTAATAATGCAATTGCCATACATTGGCAAATTCAATTTAAATTTTTCTCTTCCATAATTCCATAATAAATCAATCTACAATAAGATGGTGCGCAAATGTTTAATAAGCCCTATTGATTCATTAAAAGTTGTTCTTGTTTGAAAACAAATGTTTTAGTGTATTTAAATATACCTTGAAATTTTAAAGAAAATCGTTAGAGCTGTTTTTGAAATAAAATTTATATATATATAAATATATAATACATACATACAAGAATCACTCGCTTAGGAGTATAGGATAATAAGTACAAGAAAACAAGATAGTTATGTCACAGTCATGTAGGTTAGGTATATATAATGTAGATAAGATTATCATTAGTGTCAATATCTTCTAGATCTAATTCTAGAACCATAATTCTCTAGAACTTCTAGATGAGATCTAGACTTCTGACTAGATAAGATCATGCTTTTTGATAATGATCAATCAAAGTCAATGATCAATCATCATTATCATCTAGATAAATTAGATTGTCATACACTGTAAATTAATAATTATAATAGAATTCATAAGATCTAGATCTATGGATTCTAGTCAAGATCTATATTAGAATCTAGAATCTGAATTTGTCTAAATCATACTTTACTTCATTTCTCAGATCTAGATCTAGGACTAGAATCTAGCTAGATCAATCATCTAGAGCTAGTCTAATGGATTTAAATTTAATATTACTAGTTTTATACAACATAAGTGACATTAGCACTTTATCATTTCATTGTCTCATATTTACTTTAGTTATCCGTATACCTCATATAGCCAGTAAAACGGTGTAGTTAAAAATGTTGAATACACATGATGACTCCTTAGTTTAACTGTTAATTTATTTAATCGTATGAGTAATTCTCCAGTATTTCAATGTATTGTAGAGAAATCATTTACTAAAATTATGCTATGATTAAGTTACAAGATCTTTTCCCCCTTCAGACTTTGCAATATAATGAGCAATTGATGCAAAGCATATTATCTGCTTCTATGGCCTACTGTAATCAAGGGTGTCATGTGACAAGGTTAATGACCAACTGCTTTTGCTTCCCAAATGAGTATGTCTGGTCCACATTAAAGTTATGTACACTAAGGGGTGTCCTAAAATTCCTGAATTTCAAAATCCCATTCTTCACCTAAATTAAAAACTTTATTAAGGGGTTTGAAGACCAATTGCTTTACCACCTGACCACCTTGCCAGTAAATCTATCAAATAATGAATTGTTTTATTTTTCTTCTACAGATACGTGAAACATTAATATCCATGCTTGCTTTTGACAAAAATTGTATTCAAAATGCCAAATTTGATGAGTTTAGCTTCTTAGCTATTTATTTAGACAGAAGTAAGATTTTTAAAACAGTCTTCAGTGAGGTGAGAGAACACATTTTTTTTTTGTTGTTGATATTTTAAGCTTTTATTTGTGCTATTATAAAGCAAACAAATAAAATTAATATTTTAACAGATAAAACATAAAGAAAAACGTTTGTAAAAAAGTTTTTTTTTTTTTTTTTTTTATTGTTCCATTCAGAAGTTCTTTACCTAAGATAACTATATGTAAATTGACTTGAAATTTACAATCTATATTTTAAATAAGCATTGGCAAATTTGATTTCAAGTAAGTTTTAGAAAAGAAACTTTCTTGAATTTCACACAGAAATGATTTCCACAATATACAAGGACAGATTATTTATTAATATTAATTGTGATATAAATATTGAGTAATTAATAACTTCACATTAACTTAGTCATTTATAATTTGTTTTTTAAATGAACTTTCCTAATTATAAGAGGCTATTTTACAATTTCAAAATATATGGGTTTTAACTTTGATTTTTTTATTTGAGATTTTTATGTCATAAGGTTGGCTGTCAAGGATCAGCTTATGGATTTCAAACACCATCTGGAAGAAATATTTTACTTCACGCACCAAATAAGCTAAAGGGCTGTTCTATGTTTTTGAGTGATCTTCGCCTCCTTGTGGTTCAGAGCCATGTTATACGACTGTTGGAAGCCAACGGGTGAGATGTTTAAGGTGAAATATAGTCACCCTTCATTTTTCTCTTCTTTTTGTCTGCTTACACACTATATATTTTAAAAAAAATATATTTTTTATTCTGTGATTATTCTTATTCCCTTGATTAAAAAAAAGGATAATCTGTGATTATAATATCTTGTTTTTATATTTATTTTAATTTGAGTAACTGCTAGATTTAAGCTCACAGTGAAGCAGATAAAATTCTGATTTTGATTTACAAAAGCCAAAACTTTTAACAGCAATTTTAATTATACAAGTGTTAAAGTTTGTGTTCCTATGCATTAAGGAATGCTTACAACCTTTAGCTCTGCTATATATTTATATAGAATACATGTTACATGTTCCAACCACATAATATACATCTGATCTCTTTTGAAGGAATGTCTGTAATTTTTAACGTTAGGTGCTCGTGTGTTTATGCTTTGTTTTACTTTTATTTAACTGACTTTTTGGTTTGCACATAGTGATCTGATTTTTTTTTAGGTTCTAACTAGCACTCAGTTTGATCTTTTTAACTTACAACACATATATAGAATATAGATATAATTATTTCTATGGTTACATTATCTGAACTGATTTGTGAAAAGATAGTAATCAATAAGTTTTTATGTGGATTATGAAAAGGGCCTGTTCGTTCATTTAATTTTTGTATTTCTAAATATTATTTTATTATTATTGTATATTTATACAGCATGCCGTTCATGCATGCTCTGGTCCAATCTCTTTAGTAGAAATGGGGGGGGTATTTTGTAGAAGTTAAAGTGCTGCCTCAGGAGCTTAGTAATCACAACTCAGCTCCAATAAAACCTGTAAAAATAATTCCTACTCTACGTCCATTTTTCAAACCTATGTCCCCTCAGTTAGCTTAGCAGTTTTATGTCACTTGTCCACCAATCCCAATGTTGTATTATTTCTGACAGTATTTTTAATTTGTTCAAAGCTTATATCAACTCACTCTGGCTGCATGCATTCATGCCAGCCTGTCTGTGTGTTTGGTAAAAAGGCTGTACATGTTAATTCTGTCTCCCACATCGAATCTTGGATTAAGCTGAAATTTTGCACAATTAACAGAAGTGGTGGTATAAGCTGATTTAATCCCCTTTATAGGTTGTAGTCTGAGTCTTACTGAACACAATATGAAAAATAGGACGAGACTATAAAAACAATAGGATAGTATAAGGATAAGTATAATAGATAAGTGTTCATAAGCTCTTCAATAGCAGAGTGGTTACTGTGTTGGCCTGAGAAGGCTTGAGCCATGAGTTTGAATACAACTTTTTATGTAAGTCTAGATCTATTACAAATTCAATTACATGACGGAGCCAAACTAATTGATACAAGTATGCTAAAAAAAAAGCTTTTTTTTTTGTAAAGTATTTTTGATGTTTTTCTTGTTAAAAAATGTCCCGACACTACAATATATTTACTTATTTTCTCCTGGCTAAAATTGTGCTGTGTTTTCTTCAGCTATACAGTCCTACACAAAAATAAAGTGGAAGAAATTAGCAGAGACTTAGATATTACAGAGTTGCTTGATAGTACTGATGACAGTTCACCAGCAGCCACCACTGAAATCAACAGTAAGCCTCCCAGCTCATCACAATTTATGGATTCATTAAAAAAATTGAGCTTGGACCCCGATGAGTCAAAGCGTCTGGCTATTGAACCAGAAGATGCATCTGTTTCCACTGATGATTGTCAGGCAAATGCCACAGATCAACATGAAGCATCATCTAAAAATTTGATGCTGAACTTGAAGCGGATTATCTACGACAAAGATTTGCGGGTAGGGAAAGATGGATATAGCAAAAATATCAACAAAGTAAAAAGTAAGTATATATCAGTAATTATTTTATTAAGATGACTCAAATGTTTCCCCTGAATTGATCAAGCATAGTGTCAATGATATTTGGCTTGAGAATAAGAGTGATAGATTTCTTATTTCTAATATTTTTTTGAGAAATAATGTCTGAATTGGAAATGTTTTAGTTAATGTGGTTCTAATAGTGGCATTGAACCAACAATCAAAAATGGGTTAGCCAAAAAAAAATAATTGTTTAATGTGCATGCTAAAGACCTTAAAGTCACCAACTCCAAGACATTTAGGAATATTTCATTATTGCTATTGTTTGAAAAAATTATATCCATGAAGTGTTTATGTGTTAGTATTTTTAACTAATTTAATCTTTTATGACAAGAGTAAGAAGGGCAGAGAGTTAAAACATAATTCTATCAGTTATTTTAATTTATTTGCTCAATGTATTTGTTTGTTAAACTCAGTTTTTGAAGATGGAACTCCTACTCCTCTTTTAAAAGATGCTTTGATTGAAAGTGAAGCCGTAACAAGTTTAACACATGGACAAGTAAATATGTATTTTTGTTGTTTGTTTTCTATTTATGTTAACTAAATATGATTAAGTTTTTTTCTATTTCCTGATTTTAAGTGAACTAAATATGAGTAAGTTTTTTTCTATTTCCTGATTTTAAGTGAACTAAATATGACTAAGTCATGTTTGAATGCTTATCTGCACAACATGGTGAAATTTAAAATCCTAAAGGATGCTGGAGTTTTAAATTCAAGATTTTAGGACATCTTAGCACACCCAGAGCTACTGTTATTATAATTTTTTGTATTGCATATCATCATGGATGGCTGCCTGGTCGTGTGTTTGCGCGCTGGACTGTCATTTGAATTTATCAATGGTCCCAGGTTCAAACCCTGCCCGCTCCCATCCTCTGCCGTTCTGCGTTAGGTTTGGACTAGGAAGTAAACTATCTTCAACTCTTAAGGAACATCCGTAATATGTAAAACCTTTTACAAAAACATCATGATACTTAATATTTCCAGTGTACCCTGATCCGCTCCCTTTTTCTCTTGAAAGGTTGGTGTGTCGCCTTTGGGTACACTTAATTACTAAGCCTGCATCAAGAATTGGCTCATTAGGCTGCTAAGTATGAGACTCAGTCCTATGTCCCCACCCCATTGCCTAATATTTGTTTGGGGATACTGAAGACAGTTGGTCATTGTGTTGATTAACTTACTTACTTAGACTTACTTACTTGCATAGATCTATTAGATCCTCCTGCACCATTCAGATCTGTCACTGGCAATGTCTGAAGCCTCTTTCCACCAAGTGTCCACTGCTCTGAGGTCCTCCATGAAAGTGTGGTGCCAAGTTCTACCCAGACATCCCTGTTTGCGCTTTGCATATGTTGGCCTCTATGTCATCTCTTGATCAGCTTGATCATTGTACAAAAAAAATTGTACCAATCTCTTATGTTAAGTAAGAGTTATTCTTGTAAACTTTTTCAAATTAATCTATGGAGAACCTCATCTCATCTCTGCCTGTGGCCCAATTTGCGGCAAAAGTCACCAACCAGCTTCCTCTCTGCATCTTGATTCTGGACGAGTCTGTCCACCTGTCTTCATGTCTTGCCCATCTGCTTGGCATCCATGTTCCAATATGGTGACAGTCCTGTTGGAGATGATGTTGATTAGCTGTTTGCTGTTTCAGTGCCCAGTGTAGTTTTTCAACAGGTTAGAGTAGCAAACCCTATGTCCAACCCTCTTCATTTTTCATCTGGGCTTGGGACCATCTTTAAGCTAAGTTATGGAGTATTATAAGATTGTTCATATCAACATTTCAAATTATTGTTTTGGTGAAAAGTTGAAATTATAGTATGCGTTTTGATGTAGTTTTTTTATTTTTTACTTTTTCTGTCTCAAGATAACCTGCGGATGTCTGCATATTGTGCCTCAAAGTCAGTCCTACAGACAGCAACAGATTCGTTTGATTAGATTAGTACTTCTTGATCAAAGTTTTTCAGAGGTTAATATTTCATATAGCCATGAAGTATCTTGTATGTTTGTGTAGCTAGTTAATAGTGTATTAATTTCATCATGGAAAGGCATCTCTAATTGCATTAAGGCCAAAATAGCACGTACAATTACAGAACAAGATGTTTTGTTGTTATTTCTAAGCAAGCATTCAGTTACAATGTTTTATATTATTTAGAATTATTATTTTTTTCAATTGGGCCTTTGTAACTGATAGGTAAATTTTGAGAAACTCTACATCACAGGCAAATATTGTTTGTTTCAGTAGCATTTTTATTAGAAACTCACACAAAATAACTTTGTAACTTCCTTGGAAATTGTTTACTTTTTTTAGTTACTTTTTTTCCAATACCAGTACATCAAAAAATGCATGACTATAATTTTTTTTTCCTTCTAGAGTCAGATTGTTGTTGGGTCTGTCATTCAGAAAGGAAAGACTGTGCCAGACTCTGCTCAAAGTTTCTACAGAGCACGCTACCAGCAAATGAAGGAAGCATCAGAGATGAGATATGGTCCTGATATTGATGGTATGTGATTATTGAATACTATTTCATTTTGATGGGCCTGGTGGTGGAGTGGTTAAGCACTTGGCTTCCGAACCCTGGGTCCTAGGCTCGAATCTCGTTGAAGAGTGGGATTTTGAATTTCGGGTTTTTTCATCTTGAACTTTTTCTGTAAATCTCATTGAGTTACATCACTTGAGAGTTGACTAATTAGATTTTTTTTTCATTAAAAACAAATTATTATTCTGTGAAGCTTTAAGTACTAAAAAAACATTGAAATCAGCTAGTTTATTTATTTTCATTGTTTTGTCCAGCCTCAGAGATTGTGAGACGAGTCAATTTGTTAACCAGCGCAAGTATCAAAGTTGATCTGCTGGGAAATGATTCTCATAATGAAGTAAGTGTAAGGATGTATTAGAGGTCACTCTGAAACTGTCGGTGTTGGTCAAATGAAGTTCTTGTCAGTGTTGGTCAAATGAAGTTCTTGTTAGTGCTGGTCAAATGAAGTTCTTGTCAGTGTTGGTCAAATGAAGTTCTTGTCAGTGTTGGTCAAATGAAGTTCTCGTCAGTGTTGGTCAAATTAAGTTTTCATCAGTGTTGGTCAAATGAAGTTCTTGTCAGTGTTGGTCAAATGAAGTTCTTGTCAGTGTTGGTCAAATGAAGTTCTTGTCAGTGTTGGTCAAATGAAATTCTTGTTAGTGCTGGTCAAATGAAGTTCTTGTTAGTGCTGGTCAAATGAAGTTCTTGTTAGTGCTGGTCAAATGAAGTTCTTGTCAGTGTTGGTCAAATGAAGTTTTTGTCAGTGTTGGTCAAATGAAGTTCTTGTCAGTGTTGGTCAAATGAAATTCTTGTCAGTGTTGGTCAAATGAAGTTCTTGTCAGTGTTGGTCAAATGAAGTTCTCGTCAGTGTTGGTCAAATTAAGTTTTTGTCAGTGTTGGTCAAATTAAGTTTTCGTCAGTGTTGGTCAAATTAAGTTTTCGTCAGTGTTGGTCAAATGAAGTTATTGTTAGTGTTGGTCAAATGAAGTTTTTGTCAGTGTTGGTCAAATGAAGTTTTTGTCATTGTTGGTCAAATGAAGTACTTGTCAGTGTTGGTCAAATGAAGTTTTTGTCAGTGTTGGTCAAATGAAGTTTTTGTCAGTGTTGGTCAAATGAAGTACTTGTCAGTGTTTGTCAAATTAAGTTCTTGTCATTGTTGGTCAAAAGAAGTTCTTGTCAGTGTTGGTCAAATGAAGTTATTGTTAGTGTTGGTCAAATGAAATTCTTGTCAGTGTTGGTCAAATGAAGTTTTTGTCAGTGTTGGTCAAATGAAGTTCTTGTCAGTGTTGGTCAAAAGAAGTTCTTGTCAGTGTTGGTCAAATGAAGTTCTCGTCAGTGTTGGTCAAATGAAGTTTTTGTCAGTGTTGGTCAAATGAAGTTTTAGTCAGTGTTGGTCAAATGAAATTCTTGTCAGTGTTGGTCAAATGAAGTTCTTGTCAGTGTTGGTCAAATGAAGTTTTTGTCAGTGTTGGTCTAATGAAGTTCTTGTCAGTGTTGGTCAAATGAAATTCTTGTCAGTGTTGGTCAAATGAAGTTCTTGTCAGTGTTGGTCAAATTAAGTTTTCGTCAGTGTTGGTCAAATTAAGTTTTCGTCAGTGTTGGTCAAATGAAGTTCTCGTCAGTGTTGGTCAAATTAAGTTTTCGTCAGTGTTGGTCAAATTAAGTTTTCGTCAGTGTTGGTCAAATTAAGTTTTCGTCAGTGTTGGTCAAATGAAGTTATTGTTAGTGTTGGTCAAATGAAGTTTTCGTCAGTGTTGGTCAAATGAAGTTTTTGTCATTGTTGGTCAAATGAAGTACTTGTCAGTGTTGGTCAAATGAAGTTTTTGTCAGTGTAGGTCAAATGAAGTTTTTGTCAGTGTTGGTCAAATGAAGTACTTGTCAGTGTTGGTCAAATTAAGTTCTTGTCATTGTTGGTCAAAAGAAGTTCTTGTCAGTGTTGGTCATATGAAGTTATTGTTAGTGTTGGTCAAATTAAATTCTTGTCAGTGTTGGTCAAATGAAGTTTTTGTCAGTGTTGGTCAAATGAAGTTCTCGTCAGTGTTGGTCAAATGAAGTACTTGTCAGTGTTGGTCAAATGAAGTTCTTGTCAGTGTTGGTCAAAAGAAGTTCTTGTCAGTGTTGGTCAAATGAAGTTCTCGTCAGTGTTGGTCAAATGAAGTTTTTGTCAGTGTTGGTCAAATGAAGTTTTAGTCAGTGTTGGTCAAATGAAATTCTTGTCAGTGTTGGTCAAATGAAGTTCTTGTCAGTGTTGGTCAAATGAAGTTTTTGTCAGTGTTGGTCTAATGAAGTTCTTGTCAGTGTTGGTCAAATGAAATTCTTGTCAGTGTTGGTCAAATTAAGTTCTTGTCATTGTTGGTCAAAAGAAGTTCTTGTCAGTGTTGGTCATATGAAGTTATTGTTAGTGTTGGTCAAATTAAATTCTTGTCAGTGTTGGTCAAATGAAGTTTTTGTCAGTGTTGGTCAAAAGAAGTTCTTGTCAGTGTTGGTCATATGAAGTTATTGTTAGTGTTGGTCAAATTAAATTCTTGTCAGTGTTGGTCAAATGAAGTTTTTGTCAGTGTTGGTCAAATGAAGTTCTCGTCAGTGTTGGTCAAATGAAGTTCTCGTCAGTGTTGGTCAAATTAAGTTTTTGTCAGTGTTGGTCAAATGAAGTTCTTGTCAGTCTTGGTCAAATGAAGTTCTCGTCAGTGTTGGTGAAATTAAGTTTTTGTCAGTGTTGGTCAAATGAAGTTCTTGTCAGTGTTGGTCAAATGAAATTCTTGTCAGTGTTGGTCAAATGAAGTTCTTGTCAGTGTTGGTCAAATGAAATTCTTGTCAGTGTTGGTCAAATGAAATTCTTGTCAGTGTTGGTCAAATGAAGTTCTTGTCAGTCTTGGTCAAATGAAGTTCTCGTCAGTGTTGGTCAAATTAAGTTTTTGTCAGTGTTGGTCAAATGAAGTTCTTGTCAGTCTTGGTCAAATGAAGTTCTCGTCAGTGTTGGTCAAATGAAGTTTTTGTCAGTGTTGGTCAAATGAAGTTCTTGTCAGTGTTGGTCAAATGAAATTCTTGTCAGTGTTGGTCAAATTAAGTTTTTGTCAGTGTTGGTCAAATGAAGTTCTTGTGAGTGTTGGTCAAATGAAGTTTTCATCAGTGTTGGTCAAATGAAGTTCTTGTCAGTGTTGGTCAAATGAAATTCTTGTCAGTGTTGGACAAATGAAGTTCTTGTCAGTGTTGGTCAAATGAAGTTCTTGTCAGTGTTGGTCAAATGAAATTCTTGTCAGTGTTGGTCAAATGAAGTTCTTGTCAGTGTTGGTCAAATAAATTTTGTCAGTGTCAGTCAAATGAAGTTCTTGTCAGTGTTGGTCAAATGAAGTTCTTGTCAGTGTTGGTCAAATGAAGTTCTTGTCAGTGTTGGTCAAATGAAATTCTTGTCAGTGTTGGTCAAATGAAGTTCTTGTCAGTGTTGGTCAAATGAATTCTCGTCAGTGTTGGTCAAATTAAGTTTTTGTCAGTGTTGGTCAAATGAAGTTCTTGTCAGTGTTGGTCAAATGAAGTTCTTGTCAGTGTTGGTCAAATGAAGTTCTTGTCAGTGTTGGTCAAATGAAATTCTTGTCAGTGTTGGTTAAATGAAATTCTTGTCAGTGTTGGTCAAATGAAGTTCTTGTCAGTGTTGGTCAAATGAAATTCTTGTCAGTGTTGGTCAAATGAAATTCTTGTCAGTGTTGGTCAAATGAAGTTCTTGTCAGTCTTGGTCAAATGAAGCTCTCGTCAGTTTTGGTCAAATTAAGTTTTTGTCAGTGTTGGTCAAATGAAGTTCTTGTCAGTCTTGGTCAAATGAACTTCTCGTCAGTGTTGGTGAAATTAAGTTTTTGTCAGTGTTGGTCAAATGAAGTTCTTGTCAGTGTTGGTCAAATGAAATTCTTGTCAGTGTTGGTCAAATGAAGTTCTTGTCAGTGTTGGTCAAATGAAATTCTTGTCAGTGTTGGTCAAATGAAATTCTTGTCAGTGTTGGTCAAATGAAGTTCTTGTCAGTCTTGGTCAAATGAAGTTCTCGTCAGTGTTGGTCAAATTAAGTTTTTGTCAGTGTTGGTCAAATGAAGTTCTTGTCAGTCTTGGTCAAATGAAGTTCTCGTCAGTGTTGGTCAAATGAAGTTTTTGTCAGTGTTGGTCAAATGAAGTTCTTGTCAGTGTTGGTCAAATGAAATTCTTGTCAGTGTTGGTCAAATTTAGTTTTTGTCAGTGTTGGTCAAATGAAGTTCTTGTGAGTGTTGGTCAAATGAAGTTTTCATCAGTGTTGGTCAAATGAAGTTCTTGTCAGTGTTGGTCAAATGAAATTCTTGTCAGTGTTGGACAAATGAAGTTCTTGTCAGTGTTGGTCAAATGAAGTTCTTTTCAGTGTTGGTCAAATGAAATTCTTGTCAGTGTTGGTCAAATGAAGTTCTTGTCAGTGTTGGTCAAATAAATTTTGTCAGTGTCAGTCAAATGAAGTTCTTGTCAGTGTTGGTCAAATGAAGTTCTTGTCAGTGTTGGTCAAATGAAGTTCTTGTCAGTGTTGGTCAAATGAAGTTTTTGTCAGTGTTGGCCAAATGAAGTTCTATGTTCTATTTCTTCTTCTACCCCCTTAGCTTCATCTAGAGGTTGCTGAAACTGACAGACCAGCAGAGAGCAGGCTTGGTTCGTTCATTCTCTACAACACGGCCAGAGTGGCAGCTCTATTGAATCAGTTTAATGAAAAAGTCAGTAAAGGTAAACAGCATGATCTCACATCCAGGTAGAGAGACTGGTCATTTTATTTGCAGGTTTTGAAAACATCTCTGTCCACACATCTCTGTTGAGTGCCAGTCGTATGCTAGGTACAGTCTTATGCTAGGTACAGTCTGTGTATTAGATGTTGTTCTGTTCATTGTGAGCCATCAGCAGGGCCGGTCCTAACAATTGCGGGGCCCTATGCGAAACTGATTGCGCGGAGCATAGTCTGGGTGGGAATAAGGATAATAAGTGAAAATTAAGATTTCGGATTAGAAAATAAATTCGACTTTGCATTTTATTCATTCTTTACTAAGTACAAAATTGCAATCAAGTTAACTTTACTTTACGAAACTTGCAACATATGGCATATTTATATGCCAGTGACTATGAAAGAAAATAAGATATTGGAACTTCCGGTTAAGGGGAAAATTCGTCCGATTATTACAGGAAAGCTGACAATGCCTTTTTTTTTTATCTCGCATAGGATTGGCATTTTCCGTAATGAATGACACCCACAAATGACAATTTTGTCTATTTTTCAGGAGATTTTAATAAATGCAGTCCATTTCCAGGAATTTTTCGTATATATTTTTCAATTAATAATTACACATAGAATTAGGGCGGGGCCCATGAAAGCGCTGGGCCCACGGCGACCGCATAGGTTGCACTGCATTTTCCACTTCTCAAGATATTTAAGGCTCATGACTTTGGGTCAACTGTTGTTGTTTTTAAATATGGACATAAATTAATTATATGGAAAAATAAAATGTTTGGCAACTCTTGTTTATCTGTGCTAGTTTTTTTCAACAGGTTTTTATCCCCCATTACCACCAGTGGATGAAGTGAATTTTGCTTTATTGAGAGAAGAGGTTAGATGCTTGTTTTATTCTATTATTTGCTGGGATGGGGTACTTTGTATTTTGCTTGTGATTGTAAAATCTTTTCATAGTCCATGAACCCCCAGATGTCAGGGGTTTTATTTATATATATGCTGCTTGTCTCTTGTGTTGTTGTGTTTCTTGACTTGGTTCCTGTGGCTCACTAGGGGTTTCTTGAATATTAAATAATACTTGCTTGATACTTTCTTGGTTACTCAATTTATAATTCATCAATACTTGCTTAAATCAAATAGGAACACTTAATATACATCAACTCTAACTCCTTATATTCATGAATATCGATAATACTTTAATACTTAATAAAGCACACAATTATATCACTCTTATGAAATAGTAATACACAGAACACCAGTGCATCAACTTATAAATATTTAAATGCATAAATACCAGTCCAGGAAGTAAATGTCCAACCTTCCTGGACTGGGAGCAAGACCTTACTGACTTTGATAACACAATAACTTCCGTGTGTAACAGTCACACTCGTGTGTAGAGGTCAACCAGTGAACAAAAAAAATTGCAGGCTCTGGCTAGTTCAATGACTTCCAGGTGATGAAAAAATAGGACGGGCCCTCAGATGTCAATAATAATACTGTATTAATAGTACACTGGTTAATACACTGGTGTTAAATAATACAGATTATCTTAAATCCACTCAAATATGTCAAGGTAGTATCTTGTTTGGCTGCCCGGACGAAGCCTCCAGATGTCAGGGTTTCTATTTATATATATATTCCTTCTTTTCTTAGGATTCATTTGTAATCAGACATGTATGTTTCTTGACACTCTTTATAGTATCCATTACATTCATCTTTCACCCAAAAACCAGTTACAAATAAATTGTTTATCCTATAAAGACAATAAAAAAAAATCAAGTGGAAACACGACATTATGTTTAATAATTTTTTTTTTTTTTAATTACAATGTTGTTTTTTATTTTCATTTGTTCTTGTATACATCTTAAATACATTTTATATAAATTTATTTATTTATTTTTAATAATGTATAGTTTTAAAAAAAACTCTAGTATATATAGTAGTAAATAATCTTGAGTCCTACAGTCTTTAATATATTTTCTTACAGGAAGATTGGGAACTTGTATTTCTATTTATAGCAGAGTTTCCCACCATTGTAAAACAGACTGTTGAAGTTGTGTTCCCTAAGGATGGCAAATATTTAGCCAAAATACACACCCACAAAGTAAGTATTAGCTATCTCATTTTCAGATTTTCATAATGACATCAACAGAGTTGCCTACAAGTATGCATCTTGCGTATTTTATACACTAATGGACACGAAAATACAATAGGCGTGCACGGTTTATCATCTGAAAATACGCATTTCCCCATCAATAGATCAGTGCGTTAATGACTGGAAATGGACTATTCTTATTAGATCTACCACGAGATAGTATCACTTTATTTTTTCTCACGCGCTGACACGCGAAGATTTAAATGTTTACTAGATATTACTGATCTAAATAAAGCATACGTTTTCAAACTCAATGGGAATTAATTGATTTGTTCTAATTCATCTAGACTGGATCTAAAACTAGAGATATTTTACGATGTCAGGCACCTATACTATAATGTATGTAAATTGTTAGACACCTAGTTTAGTGTAGATTAGTGTAGACTTGTAGATCAGTTATTGCTAGGCTCTCAAATGGCTAACATCATTGTTAGTGACGGACTCGTCTGTGGCCCATTCCGTATTAAAGAATTGTTTATATTTTCATCTGGGGTGAACTTGGTCATTGAGCCTTTGATCCTGTTTGTTACCTTTTCATTATTTGCAACGTGATGTTCATGTTTGGACTCGCATCTGTAATACACATTACAAGGTACGCACCCACCTAGAATTATCAAGGTATTTAGAAATACTTCAAGTACATTTAATTACACATGCATCCCTTACAAAATCTAGATTTAGAATTATAATCTAAATAGTAGATCTAAGTAGATCTAGATTATTCCAAGTCTACATTAAGATCTAGATGTGACCAGGTGTGTTAGTGTACTAGACTTAGATTTAGAACTAATCTAGATCAAAGTACATCTAATTATAGATTTGACTATTTATTATGTCTAGTAGCTCAAGATCTAGATCTACTCAAAAGCAGCTATTTCTGCCATTTTATAAAGAGATTTATTGATCTTTTTTCTTATCCTGTATGAAATCTAAAAAAGGGACAAACTTGGCTGTTCTAACATTGTATAAGTCTAGATCAAGTATTTCACATTCATGATAGATCCTACAATTCTATGGGATTGTTAAAATAACTTTAAAATAGCCCTATGCCTGCAAATCAAGATCTATTCTAGATCTAGATGCATTTTTTTTTTTTTTTATTTGTAAACCACCAAATTCAGGAGAGAGTTCTTTTGAGATGGAAGTAAGAAGGGTTGAGGTTTTAATAGAAGAATCATTGCTTGAGTTTAATCTCTCTCTTAGCTTGATGAAGGGAATCTAACTGATGCAGAACGTATCTTCTGTGGCAGATTTAAAACTACTGTTATAGTGACTAGCGACCAGTAGGTACCATCACTTATGAAGGCCTTATTTAAATTCAAATAATGAAATAAGGTCAAGTCTGTTTGTTTTCTAAAACAACTTCAAGCATCAAAAACCAGAATAAATAGCTTTATCTTACAATAGCTATTCAGCAGACTCAATAACTTTGCTTTTATATTAGAAACAAGTTCCATGACTAATTAGGAACAGCTATTCAGCAGACTCAATAAGTTAGCTTTTATATTAGAAACTAGTTCCATGACTAATTAGGATTATTTGCCTGGAAAAAATCTTTAAAATGTTTGTTATTAGTGATTTTAGATGTTGACAAACTCTGCAAATAATGGTCTGAAAGAAGAAAATCTGATTTCTTTCAAAATGAGATAAAATATTTCCAGTGTCTGGATACCTTGTAAAGAAATTGCCTATAAACAAATTTACTTTTATAGAATTAGATGTCACTGATCCAGCTAAGCGAAGCATTACATCTGGTTTAGGTCTAATTTCACTTGTAACAAAATTCCCAATCTTTTGAATGAATTTTCTGTTGCCGCTATTATGGAATATGGAATACACTTGAGACATTATTTTGACAAAATATTTGCCTTATAAAACTATATGCTGTCTTAACTTTAGGATGTCTCCATTTCCTGTATGTCACATGCTTGAAAGAGTTTTAGTCTTTCCTAAGTATATTTCTTTATGTTTAGGAAAATACACATTTGCCCCTCAAAATACACATTTACAGGTCTGGGAATACACATTTCCATTTTGGCATGTAGGCATCTCTGCATCAAAGACAAAAACATAATGGACATCCACTCACCAGCTTTGTCTTTAAACTTGGCTCTTTCTGAAGAATCTCCAAGGTTTTTTGAGGAACTTAGGATTTTTGACTCTTTAGAAGAAAGAAGTAGCTCACATGCTTTTTTTTTTTTTTTTTGTGTCTTGTTTTTTTTTTTTTTTTGGACGAAGCTCTCATTTTTACACAAGCACTATTTATTTGCATCCATCTCTTCCGAGACTGAAGGATCCATATATTTTTTTCTTTTTTCACTGCTTTCTTTCTATCGTAATTCAAACTGCTTTAGCCTAGTGCAAACAGGTAATACCAAAAGTTATAAAGATACCCTTTTGAGATTATAATGTAAAGATCATCTATTTCTATGGCTGATGTTTGATATGGGTGTCATGTGACCAGCTTAGCAACAAAACACCTTTACTTCCCCAGTGTAAGTCACTGTTCAGGTACCCTTACCAGGCATCCTGAAAATCCAGAATCAATCCCAGTCTTCACCAGGCTTCAAACTCAAGATATCTGAGTGCGGAAGCCAAGCGCTTCACCACTCCGCCACATTGCCCCCTAAAGGTTTGCAAAAAAAAAAAATAGTTGGATGATGGTTTTGCTGACACATTGTTTACTTATGTTTTTCTTTTTTAGAATTTTTTAAGGTTTCTTTTAATAAATATTGCATTTAGATAATAAAAATTGACAAATTGGTAATAGGGTTTGTTGCTGAACATAAAAATTATGTGTCAGACACGAATAGCCCAATTTTCAGTAAAAGAAACTACAAAAGTCATTTCTCTATAGAAGAAGTTACGAAGGCTATATAAAATACAACCACAGACCTATATATACTACAATAAATATAGGTTTTTGATTGCTAGTTACGATTTATTTAGGTAGGTGCTGTTTTACTATTACATACCAAGTATTAGAGTTTAAAAAAACCCAGGTTTGTTTCTTGTGCAACGCTATTAGCTAACACCGCATATCATCTCTCCATTAGTATATTTAGATCTATAATATAATTCTAGTCTAGATCTATATATAAAAATAGAATAGATCTAATAATAGTATAGATTCTATCTTGAGACTAGATTGCCGAATCTAGCCTATGCTATGCCTATAGTCAGTTTTTATTAGAAAAAAGTCTAGATATTAATAAAGACTAAAGTTTTTTAATTATTAGATTATTAGATATAGACATAAGACATAGATCTAATAATAATGTAATACCTTTTCTATACTCTATACTTAATCTACTAAACTAGAGATCTATCTATAATCTAGTCAATCTAGATCTATAGGCCTACAATATTCATTATAATACTTCTACTTATAATGACTTATAAATTATTTAATAAATGAGAAGGCTGACACACTCGCCAAGAGTGGGAGAACAAACTCACAAGTAAACTCTGCTCTCTATCCAGAAGAAATGAAGAAATTAATTGTAGATAAAATAAATGAGAAATGGACGAGCTCCCATCCAAATCACAAGAAAGATGATGCTTACTATAAGCTATCCCGACAAGACCAACGTCTAATCTTTCGACTCAGGACCGGACACAACAGAATGCGACAACACATGTTCCGGAAGCTCAAAATTGGAACCAGTCAAATCTGCCCATGTGGAGTATCACCAGAAAATGCCGACCACGTCCTCCAAAACTGCTCTCTCTACCAAGAGGCCCGTATAAGACATTGGCCCCAAATCACCCCAATAGAAAGAAAACTATATGGAGAGCTCCCTGATTTGGAAACCACTGCGCAGTTCATCTCATGTATTGGTCTAGTCATATGAACACTCCAACATAACAATGAGAACGATGAAGAAGAAGAAGAATTTAATAAGTTAGTACTTAGACTTAGATCTATTATAGTTTATTAATAGATTTCCTTTTCAATGCCTAGACCGAATAATAAAATTACGAATGATGTCTATAATGACTGATTTTTTTTTATATAATAATAGGCCTACTAAATCTAGATCTAGACTCTACTTAAATTTAGTCTAAAATAATGACTGTCAAAGACTCTAGATGATTGAGAAGTTCACATAGAGGTGTTTTTAATAATACGGCATGTCGGCTGAAAGTATATAAAGTGCTTTTTTTTTTTGTAAAAATAAAAAAGATGCTCCGGCACTCAGTGATAGATTGCCTAACTTTCAACTAATAATAAATTAACAATTAACGTTGAATTACAAGAAAAGTAATCATTTTTCCCGACATTGAAAAAAGGTGCCGGTACCCTGTACCGGTGCGTGCCGTCACAAAAATATATTTATATCTCAATCTTCTTTCATTTATTTTTTTTGCGGGGTTATTGCTACTTAATACATTGATACCAGATCGATTTAAATAGGGCCTAAGTATACAAGCAGGATTTCGAGCATTGGATAAATTTATTTTTTAAGTACAAAGTTTTATGGAAGAGGCAATATATTAGTTGTTTGAAGTTTGTAACTTCTTAAATTCAGGCTAAAAATATCGAAGCCTACATTTTTACACTCATTTCTAAACAATTAGAAGAGATGGACTGACTCATAGTGTAGCTTGTGTACATCTGCAAAAACACAAACTCAGTTAGACTTTCAAAACTATTAAAAGAAAAACTTAGTGATTATTTTTACTGCATAATTCTATTATTATTCCTTTTTAGAATTAGGATATAAAAAAAAATTTGCCATATGACTTTATCTAACAGAAAAAAATTAAACTATTTATGCGGTTATTTATAGTTACCTAGTAATATAAAATATATTGAACTAACACGTACATTCATCATAATGCAGCCATGCGATTTTTCATTTATAAACATAGCATTATTTAGGATCAATATTTTACAAAGGCTGCTTGGAGAAATCAGGTATACCCATTAGGAGAAAAACGACCCCTTTACTCAAGAAAAATTTAAGAAACTAGAACAGACACAAAATAAACAGTGACATTCATAACAAAATGATATTCAAAATTGATTAGAGTAACACCTTTTTAAGTAACCATTTAAAGTTTAAAATCACTACAATTTTTTTCAACAATTATTTTGTGTATGAAATTGTGTATTGGAAAATGCCGGGTACATGAAATAAGCTAGTCCTAAAAAAACAACACAGATCTTGGGTAAAATACTCATCAAATAAAGTACTGTAAATGTGTAGTTTCACGCTCTAGTTTCAGGTCTTTTCTTTTTATAGCCTCTATCGGGTTATATCCCAACTACCCGTATTTTTGTGCAGAATTTTATTTTTTTCTCTATCAGGTACACTTAAAATTATAGCATAATAATGTCAGTTTAATTTAAAAAGAGAACTGAAAAATACAAAGATATATAGGGAAAAAAGCGACTTCCGGCCCAATACTTTTTAATCAAAGAAACGAAACGGACTAGTCCAACAAACCCTATTGCAAAAATGTAGGAATATTCTGTGTTATTTATATATAGTCTTTGAGCTGTCAGGATGTCTCTTTCTCTACTGTCAGTCATCTATTATTTTAGCAAACAATTAATGCTCAGTAAAATAAATCTCTTTTATTCTTGTTTTCAGATCACAAAATTTTTGGAATCCTTTTGTAAATGTCTGAGTGCCCATTACAGTAGATATCATATATTGTCTGTGAGTACTATCTGTTCAATTTTTTAATATAGTTTATGTTGTTAAACCACCAAACTCATGTTAAGTCTTTCTATCAATGTCAGACTGACTAATGCAAGTGAGCCACTCTAGACAATTTGTTATCTTTATGCATATTTAAAAATACATATGCAATTATAATTCACCCACATGTGACAGGTCATGTGTAGTCGCTTATTGAACTCTTTATATTGCGTCTTTTCTATTGATGTGTATGTTTCTGTTGTGTTGTCTTAATATAAGAAAAGAGTCCTTGTAATCACTACAAATTTCCATATATACAGCCACATCTCTCAGTAACCAGCATTTATTTCCTTTTTTTAATACCAAACAAAATAATTAATTGGTAAATTTTTTTATTGATATATGTTTTGTTAGGTACAACAAATACATTGTGTAGTTTCAACTTGATCAGCGAATGGGTGTTGGAGAAATAAGGTGTACAAAATTCATACCAGACAGATAGTTTGAGTTGATATAAGCTTTGTAAAAATATTTGTATAAATTAACATCAAAGCCATTGATTGTATTCCAGGGTAATGAGGAGCATCTACTTCCTGTGATGTATGCCAGGTTGTATCTAATGCGGTCAGCCCATAGAGTCTTGTTGAACTGCTTACATCTTCTGGACATTGATGCTTTGTCACAACTTTAATGACATCATTATCTCCCTTCTCTTTAACTGAAAGTCTTTCCCATGTGTAAAATAAAAAATTTTAAAAAGTTTTGTGTATTGGTTTTGGTTGTTTTTTTTTTTTTTTTGTTTTTTTTTTCAATATTTTTGAATAAACATTACACTGATTTATGTAGCATAAATTTAAATTTTGTTTTTAAGCAAATAAGTATATAAGTATTTATGATTCAACTCTTACTGTATATTATTAGATTCTGGAAAGGATAACCTTGTCTTTCTCAAGAAATCATTACTCAGCTGTGTCACACGCTGTAGATGGAGCTGTCTGCTAAGAGAGGGAACTCTAGGTCATTCCTCCTGCTTCCCATTTTCGGATGAAGTTGAAACTTTGCAAAATCATTTATTGTCCCTAACAAAATACGAACAGATGTTAAAAAATACCAATTAATTAAGTAGTGATTAATGGTAATTATTTTTTTTTTTTGTACTGAAAAGGGGAAATGAATTTTTAAAAGTTTGTTCACGTTATTTCTCCCACACCCATTCTCGGGTCAAATTGAAATTTTGTACAATTATTCATTAGCGTAGACAAGACATTAATCCATAAAAAATAGCCACTTTATCAATTAATTTCTGATAATTATTTTGTTTGATATCAACAAGGAAAATTATTCCTGTATTGTAGGGTTTCGTTCACTTAGATAATTGAACATGTTCTTTCTCCCACATCCATTCTCAGCTAAAGTTGAAACTTTCATCTATTATTTATTGAGGCTAACAATGAATCTAACATGAATCAATTTTTAAAATAACCAATTAGTCAATTGATTTGTGGTAATTATAAATTTTGTTTGATACTGAAGAAGAAATACTCTACTATTGAGAGATATAGTGTAGAGTTCTTTCCCTTAGATAAGCTATTTTTTTTTTTTAAAAAAAAAGATTTTTAGCAGCCCCCAAAAGGGGTATAGAAGCTATTAGTTTTATGTGGTCTGTCTATCCGTCCCGTTTAAATCTCGTAAACTGGAAAAGATATTGAAAATCCGACATCATGATATTTAAGACCTTTCAAAGTTCTGATGCAACAGCTATTTTTTTCTTTTCTCAGAATGAAAAATTAAATTTTTAAAATCAACTATGCAAGCAGTTTTTTTCATAAAAATACACCATTTTTACAACTATTCACTATTAATAGTAACAAACGCAGGAGGTGGTAAGGGAGATAGCTATATACCACATTTTCAACACATTTGTGCTAACGGTTTTAGATTTTTTGAATGCTCTGAACATATTAAAGAGTGTGCACTTGCAGTGAAGTTTGTTCCCCATCAGTTTGACAACCCATTCTTAACAGAGCTTTGGATTGTTCACAGGAAAACGATGAAAACTTTTATTTTTTTCTCTACAATCTTTTTTATGTTCATAATTATTACAGTCAAATGCAACGCATTGCTTCCCCATCTTTCCAGTACTAATCTATACACATAAGTGAATCGTTGATGGTTGTCACGTGACCGTACGTTTCGGTGAATGAGGTCCATTGTATTGCTACGTCTAATTAGTTCTCTCGTACTAACTATATATTTGAAAAAAAAAATGTTTACTTTTTTTTTTAAAGAGAACAATCTATTTAGTATGCATAAAAGTGGAACATAATTAAAACAACAATTAATAAGTAGTTTTTCATATTATCGCGTGAACTGTAGTGTCCACATCTGTAATCGAACACATAGGCCCAACTAAAGGACTTTTTTTTTTTGTTTACGGAAATGTTTTTATTTGTATTTCTTGAGGCTTTGAATAAGAGATTGACCCCTTACAAAACAATGAGATCAATTAGATAATCATTATATGACATCAGGCCAGGTTCACATCGAACTTTACCTTCACTTTCACCTATCCCTTGGTATGCTGGACCGTTGGGGCACCACACAAGATATAAACTTGCTTTTTTACCTGCCTGGGTGGACCACTTCGGGGGCCGATTTTTTAGTTTGTCTTTCCACACGAACTGTCTTTGTAACCTTGTTTTGTTTGTTTTTAAGGCATTTTTGGGTTGTTTTAAACTTATTAAGAGGACTATAGACCTACAGAGACACTAACGGAGAGTTATGTGGTATGTTTAAAGTAAACTCAGTCTTTTGCCAACATATTTTAAATTTAAAGAACAAAAGAACTGAGTGTACGCTCTCTTCTCATCCACCAATCAGGGGTAGCCAACAAAAAACAAAAAAAAAAATGGTGCTTGGCGCTACTGTCCACACCCCGTCACGTGACACTGTCAACTTCCGCTAGCGCCCTCATGATTGACAAGCAATAATGCTCGCACACCTCGTGTCTTCGCGCCGCAGTTGACACTTCGTCGACATTAATAGCCGCGGGCCGCAGTCAGACAGCCTCATCCTAGGATTAATTCATCAAACGCAAGACGTTTAAATGGGGGGGGGGGGGGGGGAGGGGGAACTAGGTACTGGGGATGCTTGAGGAGACATGAGGACAAGACAGACTAGCTTGCAAGACTTCCTCTCACATTAGTGGGAGCAGGGGGGCGGGATATGTTAAAAAGTAGGATGAAATGTCATCAAATAGAGGAACAAACTATTTAAAACACGTTCCCCTCATTTCGAATTCTGCCCCTTAGCTTTGGACAACTTGACACAAAGATGGCCGCCACTGTCCAAAGTGGCAGTGTTGAAATTGTATATATTTGTAGATGTAAAAGGCCGTTGTCTGCACGGAACGGCGTATCAGCCAGCGCTCTCTCTACCTTTGTTTCGTCCTTTTAATGTATTCACCGCTCTCTTCTGTGGCCGAACACCTGGTCTGGATCTAAGAGTCATCGACCGTGAGGCTTTCAGCGGAAATTTATAGACCAGGCATACTTGGATGTGATCTTACCCAGGGCCGGCCTTAGGCCACTGCAACCTATGCGGCCGCAGTGGGCCCCGCACTTTCATAGGCCCACGCGCTAAATCTATGTGTAAATTATTGAATTAACCAGCCTCTTATATATAATAACAGGGTTTCCAGGGCTTCCTGGAAATTTCTGAAATGGCAAAATATACAAAAACGTCACGGAAATATCCTGAAGTTACCCATAATTCATAAAAACTCATAAAAATCTTCAGAAAAATAGACAAAAATGTCATTTTGGGGCGCCAATAGTACTCGCAATTTAAAACAAAACGGCATTGTCAGCTTTCATTTAATAAAAATTTATGTTTTCTAATACAAAATCTTAATTTTGACATTATGCTTATTCCTACCCAGATCGCCCCCGTGCAATCCGTTTCGCAATTATTAGAGCTGGCTTTGATCTTACCATTCATGAAAACGTGAGACCCTGCTTACCGGAGGGTCTAGTTGTATATCAACTTGAATTAGCTTTACCATTACGAAAACGATTTGTAGTTAGTCTTTTTAATTTGAACCAAAACATAAACATTTTCTATCACCGCGCTCTTTCTTCTGGGTTCTCATTATCAAGATATTGGGTTCAGAGTTTCAGAGAGCTGTGTTTGAGATGAACTGCGCAGAAGTTTCCAGATCAGGCAGTTCTCCTTACAGTCGATGTGTTGGTGATTTGGAGCCAGTAGGGCCCTATCTTGTTTGGACTTCTAGACAAAGCATGCAGTTTGAAAGATGTGGTCAGCTTTCTCTAGAGACGCGCAATAGAGGCATGTTTCGCAAGCTCCAATTTTTACATGGGTTCTGGGATTTTACATGTGCTCTAACGATTTCCCTAGACATTTGATAGCTTTTGCGTTGCTTTTGGGTAAAAATTACTAGCTAATTTACCACAATTGAAAAGTTATAGGTTTAAAGTTATAATTTTTGAAAATATAATCATCTTAAAATTAAATTTGGTCTGATCTTGAACACATGCCATTGGAAATTTCCGCATACATTCGCTAAAATGTTAAATAAACAAATAGCCATTTTGCGCACCGTCTTATGTAGAAATCTGTCAAGACTACTATCTTGTTTTTAAATGTTTTTAAGCCTGGACCTGCATGATCAAACTAAAATCTTCTATAAAATACCTCCAACTAGATCCAGTATTTTGGTCTAGACTTTTGACTTTTTGTGTTTCCAAGTCTGGAACTTTTTGACCAAACTAGAATATTATATTTTCTGAGTAACCATGATTTTGTTTTGTATCAGGAGGGGTAGGGGACATAGGGGTGGAGTAAATATGCTCCTCTTTTTTTTTTTTTTTTTTCTTTCAGTAGTTGTTAAGAGCAAAATAATCGCTCTTCCCAAAACAAAACAAAAAATCAACCAAAGAAGGAATAGTTTTTTTTTTATAGTACTTTTTTTTTATATTTAACTAGCTAACTTGTCGGCTTGTAATTTGGATAACATGTCCATTTTGTTTTGGGTTGGGGGGGGGAGGGGATGTACTGCTTTTTACATTTTTTTTCGCCTCTTTCGGATGGAGATATTTTTTGACTGCTTGCTCGTTGAACCATATTGGGCCGGCTCGAATCTTACAGCTATTCTCTCTCAGAAGTTAGGGTTAGGATTTAATCTCCTGCAGGAACATCTGAAACTTACAGACTCTAAGGCTAAACCAAATTCTGCAGACTTGTCCTCGGTATTAGTTCAGCTAGAAACAAAGAAAAAAAACATTTCCTTATTTCCTATAAGTACCATGAAGCCATTCAAACAGATTTCTTCTTCTTCTTCTTCCTCGTTCTCATTAATATCCATGTTGTAGCCTTCAGATGTTTAGAGTCTAGACCAGTAAAAGACCAGTGATGCTCAACCTAATTCGACCTGCGGGCCATTATAATTTCTAACAGTTGTGTCGCGGGCCACATGAACGAAAAGGTATTACAAAATGAAATTTACCTGAATTTGTAACTAATTGATTATAAACCCGTGGATCTAGTACTTACATTAAGGAATTGGATATCTGAAGCTATTTTTTCACGCGTCAGAGAATGTCTTAATTTCTCTACTTAAAAAAGAGCAACATTGTAGCTAGCATTACTGCCGACTCATTTTCTTGTCGCTTTTTGGTAAATATTCCTATAGATCCTCCAATCTGTAGGCGTAGTTGAACAATCTTTTAGTCGCGGCTCAAAACAAGAATGTCGTCATGTTTGTTTCATACTGACGTTTATATGTTGTTCTTTTTTTTAAAACAGCCACACTTTCTTTACACATCAAATATGTTGGCTTATTATCAAGCTCCACAAAAAAAAAGTTAAGATCCGTTCTCTTTTTCTGGTAGATTCTCATTTCATAAACACACTAATGTTAAATGTCATGGTACCAATCAATTAAAGAAAAATTGAGGGCCCTAACGTGGGTGAAGATACATAAGTCAACATTTTTCTTTTTTGAAAAGGGGGGGGGGGTGTCTACTCTTCGTGCCAACATTTCGGCGGGCCGGATGGAACCACATCGCGGGATCTGGCCCGCGGGCCGTATTTTGGGCATCACTGGTCTAGACCAATACATGAGATAACTGAGCAGTGGTTTCCCAAATCAGGGAGCTCTGCTTATAGTTTTCTTTCTATTGGGGTCTTTTGGAGGCCAGTGTTTTGTTCGGGCCTTTTGATAAGGAAAATCAATAGTAGGCCTATGTCCATTTTAGCCTGCAAATCATCTTTTCGGATAGTAGGTCTTATATATGATTACTCCGCCCCTTTACCCAAATTGGCCTTATCTATCTTTTTTTTTTCTGTTACTCCACCGTATAGCTTCGGTTCTTTCCATAATATTTTCAAATCATATAATTTTCAACTTAGAACAAGTAAAGATTAAAGGAATATGTTAAACCCTTCTCCTAGTTCTACACATAGACTACACTTTCACTTTTTCTATAGCCCGTGGAGATTTACGACACGCATCTATGTAGACTGCCCCTATTAAGATGGATAACCTTCCTTCAAGGGGGGATTATACTTGTCGCGGGTCAAACCAGGAAAGGATAATCACCGCATTTTAGTTTTGTGTAAATCGCCAAATATCACTGAATGATTCCCCCTTTTTAGGGTCTTTAACGACATAGATGAATGATCTTTAAATACCTGCAATAGTCTGCACTGAGACCCTTTAATGAGTTAGTGAGTGGGTGTCGCGTGGATGAAGGATTAATATGTTTCTGATGATTGACTTATCAAATTAATTAAAACATCATTAATGATTAACGGTAGAAAAATCTGACAACATTATAGTTACACACCGGACTTTCTATCAGAAAAATGTTAAATACTGTAGTTGTTTTTATGACTCACCGAGATTCATATTTTCAATGCCAGCTAGTCTTTTTATAATGATTAATAAAAAAAATTTTGAAGTGTAATAATCTTATAATTAAATTTGGTCTGGAAGTTTAAACAATCTGTATCTTAATCGCGGATACGTCAGCGGGTATTCCCGCATGTCTTTATTAAAGAGAAATATAAAATAAATAGTCGTGAATCATAGACTTAGATCTATATATTATATCTAGACTGGAAACCGGAAACAAATTCTTATCCGCGATTGACCCAATCAATCTTTTCTGTCTTAGAAAAGTAATGATCTTCAGTTTTCAAAGTTTAGAAATAATTCAAATCATTTCTCGGATTTTCTTTACAATGGGCTATTAATCACAGAACTATATGTTCACGCTAATATATGAAACAAAGCCATTTCATGTTAGCTTCCATAGAGATAATGTTTCAAAAATCCCAGTTCGAAATAATTCATGTCGCTTGATTTTAATCATCTTATGTACATTTAAATAGATTACCTAGATCTTTCTAGATTACGTATCTAAAAATTGCAAAATAATAATTATGAGACGAGAGAACTATTTTTATGTTCAATTAGCCTAATAGATCTAGATCATAGACATATAGATCTAAAAATTAAATTATATGTTACATGGGATAGAGTTGAAAATAAAATTCCTTCTTGTAACTACTTTACAAAACAACGCCTTGTTTCAACTTTAAAAGAAAAAAATTCACGACATTTTTTGTAGATTTAAAAGATCTCCATGTCCAGTCTATATACAATATATTTAAGTCTATGGTCTAAATCTATAGGCCTGTACTACCTGGAATCTGTCTTTTTATAGTTTTAATCTTGCATATAAATCACACTTACAAAAAATTATTAGCTACGTAAAGGAGAAATGTAGGCCTATAACAACAATGAAACTACACCATTAGTTAATTGTTTCATAAAAATTTAATTAACAATCCCCACCCCACCCCCCACAACGCCACCTATGGAAGGGCATCCAACAGTTCTAGAATGGGTGTGCTAATGATTTTAGAATCCTTCGATCTCCCCAAACCTTTTCAGGACATCTTCCCCCCCCCCTGAGTTAGATTCGCCCCTGGGTTAGGTACGCACATGAGTTAGTTTCGCACCTGAGTTAGATTCGCCCCTGGGTTAGGTACGCCCATGAGTTAGATTCGCCCCTGGGTTAGATTCGCCCCTGGGTTAGGTACGCCCATGAGTTCGATTCGCCCCTGAGTTACATTCGTCCCTGGGTTAGGTACGCCCATGAGTTCGATTCGCCCCTGAGTTACATTCGTCCCTGGGTTAGGCTAGAACTGTATCGTTCAAAACATTCGGAGTGCAAAGCAGAATTGTTACGCAACGAAACACAAAAAAAAAAAAAAAAATAAGGGGAAAAAACTCGTGCAGACATTGCAAAGAGAGATAAATAGCGTTTGCATCAAGGACAAAGGTCAGTATCTAACAGACGACAGCACGTGCAGACGTGGTGGACACACTGACTGATACATTGCAGGTTGGTTTTGAAGTGTAAGAAAAATGAGGTTGTTAAAAGGAAGTAAGTAACTAGACGCAGTCTTCAACAGGTGGCTTACAACAGCGCACTACCAACTGAGGCATACATGGGCACATCACCGCTACATTAGTGCATGTCAGGTTGTTTTTTTTTTTTTTTTTTTTTTTTAATTTATATTTTGTACTTTTAAAACGTTAGGAAGATAATATAGGCCTAGTGATCTATTTCATTTAATCTCTTCCATAAGTTAATTATTTTTCGATTGTGAGTCCTCCTATCTTCTAATCTTATGAGATACATACGTTCCCTGCATGAATCTATGGCCTCCTTCAGTCGCGAAACGACTATAGATCCTATAGATCATCTAATGGAAATGGGATGAATGCCTGAGCATTAGCTGTGGCTGGAACGATGCCGCCCACACAGCAGTTACCCCCTCTCCCCGCAGCTGATGTATCCAAAGGAACGGCAGTGCCGATACAGTTTGGGGTCAGCGGCGTCGCAAACTCTGCCAGGGTGTAGCACTGGGTGCTGCAAACTGCCTCAGGGTAGCCAGCTCCTGATTTTTCCTCAGGGTTGACTCCAGAAGCCTTTCTCATGCTTGGGTATAGTTGCAATGCAGCAGAGGTTTGAATTCAGAGTTTTCCTTCTCCTAGGTGGGTAGCCAGCCATGGCTAACGAGCCCCTCCTTCCCGAAGCTTACTGGTTTAGGCGCCAGTTACTCGCCTATGTCCCTTCTCCTGTTAGTAAGAACAGTTCCACCGGACTCAATATCTGAGCCACACGTGAGGCCAGGAGTTGGACTGGTGTCAGAGGCTGAGGCTGAGACGTAGTGGCGCTAGTCTCGCGTTGGAGCATTCGGGCCCTAATGGCCTCGAACGCCCGAGTTATCCCTGTAAGCTCAGCGTCCATGGAGCATGCGGCGTAGCCGCATGGACCAGAGAGCCGATCTGGTTCAATCCGGTCGGGGTAATCTATAAGGGCCCCATACCCCGATCTGTCGGGGTCCCTCATTACCGACCCCCCCCCCAGATAGTTTCAATCATTTTGAAGAAAGAGCAAAGAAAAAAATGGCCTTACATTGATTGCAAAAAAAAAAGGGGGGGGGAGCATATCTTAAAAAGCTTAAGGCTTTATCAAGTCTACCCTCGGCCTCGAATTAAAATTATTAAAAATATAGTTAATGTGGTACGAAAATCTAAGTAAGATATAGATGAATAGAATGTCTGCCTTATAACTTTAAGAGCTATCTTATCTCACAGGAATACATATCATTTAAGGTCATGACTATCAAAGTACCCTTAGGCTAGTTAAAGTATATGTTGAGAATCTCTTAGGCAGCTTAAGACTGCAAGAAACCATTATATTCCAAATCCGATAAATCATTTTCAAAGGTGTTCAATATTTCATAGAAACAGACAGAAATATTGCCTGTTTCTTTGACCCTGGTTAGACTCGAAGCAAAAATTACTGTCTTCCTTTTACTTCTTCTGTTAATATTCTTAATTCAGCATTTGTTTTCTTGACTCATATCATGTTTATATTTGTTTGTACACGTGATTCAGACATCCAATGAAATGTTTCTTAGATCACAATACAGTAAGTCACGTGATCAGCTTACGTTTTGATGCAAGTGATATTAAATATTTTAAATATTTATTTAAATCTTTTTCTAACATTTTTAATATTTTTGGGGCCTTCACCTAAACCATTAGCCTAACTCTGAAATAATAAATAGGTCTTGTAATCCCCCCACTTGTAAGATATAACTTTCATGACATCGTATTGCCAAGAAATAAAATGCTATTCCTTTTATTCTTTTCATTAACAAATCCCCTCAATCCAAAGTTTATTTGTATACATTCTGTAGCTGCACTTAATTAGACAGGCTTTACTTAGCAAATCTCCGTTCGTAATGACCAAAGAGAAAAGGGACATAACCAACTTACGAGGACAAGGAGTTGTCTCCCGAATTTTTTGAGCTGCCAGCTGACTGTGTTGTACGAAGTGACAGATGGTAACGGGGTCGTGACAGGACGGAATGACAAAAATAGAACACTGCTGGTTGACATATTGACATCTATAGTGCAGGAGCGTCCTAAGATTGGGATCCCAGGCAGGGGCGGCCTTAGGGGGTGGCGGTGGGGCAAACGCCTAAGGTTCAGCGTATGATGGGGCGCCGTAATGGCAGATGTTATTGTTATCTACTATGTTGAAATTTCGGGCTAAGGGTTTCTGAATGATTAGCCACGTTAATTAAAGGCCGGTAAATCATTATAAGAGGACTGGGGAACCACATTTTACAAGCAAAATCTTACATGCAGAACAATTACAACGAGATATATATTATTGTCGGAGGCGCGGTGGCCGAGCGGTAAATCGCTTTGCTTCCGAACCGGGGACCGGGGTTCGAATCCTGATGAAGACCTGGATTTTTAATTTCGGGATCTTCGGGCGCCTCTGAGTCCGAGTCAGAAACCCCATTGACAACGAAAAACATGCTGAGAATTACTCCCTTAGAGCACGTGAGAGGAAGCGAGCAGTGAGTCTTAAGGTTGCCTTGTCCCCGTACAAGGACAGCCTCTGTGTCGTACATGAACCAGTATTCTCTCTATCTATAGCTTGTCCCAAACGTCCTTCGTGCAGAACTCTGCCTCTGAGTCCAGCCAGGTCTAGTGAGTACCTGACATTAGTTAGGGAAAAGTAAAGGGGGTTGGTCGTTGTGCTGGCCACATGACACCCTCGTTAACGATAGGCCACAGAAACAGATGACCTTTACATCATCTGCCCTATAGACCACAATTATTAAGGTCTGAAAGGGGAACTTTTTTAAAAATATATATTATAGTCGAACGGCCGTTGGTACAGTACCTACCTAAGGTACTATGTTTTGCTACAATAAAAAGCCCGTTAGCCTGATGTGACACAGTCTATCTTTACGGCTCGCTTACCCGCGTGTAACATTCACCCCCCCCATATCTCGTTTCCATGTCGTACAGATCTGTGACGTGCAACAAGCTATTGGTCTGAACCGCCCACAGGTTGTGACGTTGAAGGTCAGTGTTAGGGCCTTTTAGAACGATTGGTCTCGGTGTCATTGACCTTGAACCTAACACATTTTTCGTAATATTGTAATGGCGTAGATTAGTACATCTGCTTCAATTCACAACACGCCCCACAAAATCGTTAATTTTCCAATATCATTTAAAAAAAAAAAAAAAAAAAAATTCAGTTTTGGATGTAAAAGTTCAAAGAAAAAATAATTTTGCTTTGGACTTACTAGAGCAGGGGTTCTCAACCTGTGGGTTGCGACCCCTTGAGGGGTCGATTGACGATTTGTCAGGGGTCGCCTAAGACCATCGAAAATATGGATTGTATTTAGTGTATTTTTCTATCGCTGTGTATGTTATGGGGGGGGGGGGGTCGCGGCAGAGTGGGGGATAGTAAAAAAGTGGTCGCCGAGCCTAAAAGGCTGAGAACCGCTGTACTAGAGCAAACTAGTCTTTCTTTAGAAGTAATAGCAACTGTAATCTAGCGTAAACAAAAATTAAAATGAGCTTTACCTTAACACGTATATTGTAAGAATCTTAAAAGATAAATGAATGCACTTTCCAGTTATTAACTCTTAACGGTCTAAGTCTTTGCCTACAGACGCACTGGCCTTACAAGAAAATGATAAGTAGGTTAATCTTCATTTGAAACTTCCCCCAGAAACTAGGAGGCTGAAATCTGAAACAAATTTGATGCACTCCTAAAACGTGGAAAGAAGAAAAAAAAGGGTTTACTGTACATTAATACTTTAGGGCGTCAACTTTGGTCTGATAAATAAGATCTACGTGGAAAATTTGTCTACATATTTTGTACATGTTCTCTACCTTTATCAGCCAGTTAACGAACATTGAGAGGGAGCGAGAGAAAGAGGGGGGGGGGGGAGGGGAAAAAAAGAGTTGAAAGATAGAGGGAAAGAGAAAGGAAAAAGGAAAGAGGATGAAAAAAGGGAGAAAGATAAGTAGGAAGTAAGAAGAGAAAGTATGTAATGAAGGAAGGAGAGAGGAGAAAAAAGAATATTTACTTTAATGGGTACAAGAGTTATGGTGGACACGGGTTTCATAAGCGACTCTACGATTCTCCTACAAATAAGACAGTTTATGTATATCTTTGGGAGTGGGGGGGGGGGGAAGCTACCTAATTGGTGTTAGACACTTAGTATTATTAGTTTGTATAGAGACGCACCATAATTGACGGACTTTGAACGCGACTAGTGACGTCACGACTTGGTTGTGTTAGAGGCTACCTAGAGACATAAAATCAGTTTGTGATAGGATTCCAACTTCTGGTGTTTACGCCATCTGCAATGCAAAGCCCTTCCTTTATTTCTTATATAATACAGACGATACTTCAAAATAGATGATTACATCCTACGAGTCATGCATTAATCATGCATATTAACCAATGACCTAAATTCTGCCAAGTCACTGGTTTTCCTGGCTGGCTCAGGCAACCCATTCCATGCTCTAATAGCACTAGTTAAGAAGGAACATTTGTACAAATTTGTCCTAGCATATGGGACGAGGAATGTGCCTTTATCTTTGTGTCTTTCTGAGTATTTTATGATTGCTTTCAGACGTAACAGAGGCGCCCCACGGAAACGCTTCAAAGACCAGCTTAGGCGTCAACTTTCCTTGGCTGCATGCGGCGTCGGAACGAGACAGCTGGAGGTCACTCACGAAGGCCGCGGGATACACATTTGAGACCAAAAGAAAATATGCTCTGCCGAGGACAAACGCAGACGACGAAAAGAAAATCTAAATCGACCACCTGCGGACAATGGTTATGCTTGCCCTGGATGTGGCAAAATATGTAGGTCACAGCTGGGGCTGCGCAGCCACGGGTAATACAGTATTCCTCATTAATCTTCGGACTCGAAGACAAGCCTTATTATTATGCTTGCTCTCCTTGTGTATCTTACCAGTGCTTCCTTGTTACCAGCAGACGAGACTCTTTTAACCCTGCACCAACTACAAGTCGTAGGCTATGAGAACGTGTTTTCCTGCTCAACGAATAGCAGTGTTAACTCCTTCTCTCCTATCCGACGATACAAACGTTGATTCTATCAGAATGTGGTAAATAATTACGGAGAGAAAGAGTCAATAATATCCTCGTTCACAACACTCCATTATTCTGTCCTTATTCTTTTGTTCTTTATTCAACAGGCGTTCGCACCATTCCACATTCACACTACGCTGCGCACGCAAGAACCTTTTGCTATACAACTGTTGGTGTCGAGTTTGAAGAGCTTCATGTCGCACCTGCATACATCAGTAAACATTTAAAGTGGGCGACCAGCGGCTCTCCTGCCTTCTGTTAGATCACCAAACAAAATGTCTTGTGGGAGTCGACCTTGTGGCATTCTGTGAACATGACCAAGCCAGCTAAGGCGTCTACTACATAGATAACAACGTGGGTGTCCTGGCACCCTACTCTTCGCAGCGCCTATTGGTTATTTTATCCTGCAGCCTTAAAAATTTGTCTTAAGCTTCGGAGGTGAAAGATATTAGCTTTTTTTTTCCTGCCACAAGTAAGTTGACTATGTTTTACTACCAAACAGCAGAGTGCTCATCACACAGTCTCTCTCTCTCTATATATATTATAATATATATATATATATATATATATATATATATATATATATATATATATATATATATATATATATATATCATGGGCGTAGCCAGGATTTTTTTTCGGGGAGGGTTTCCCCCCCCCCCCCCCCCCCCCACGAAAATATATATATGTGTGTGTGTACATAATTAATCTTTATTACATTCTGACCCTTTCGGAAGACGTTTATTGTTTATTGTAGACTCCCCGCCCTTGCTAGCAAGGGGGTCTGGGGGAGTTCGCAGCGCTCCCTAATCGCGGGGCGAAGCCCCGCCGCCGAGCACTATTTCTGGTATTGAAAGCCAACAAAAAGCATATTCTGAGGTATCTACAGTGCATTATCTTGCTATTAAAAAGTTTTATTTCAAAAACCTAATGTGCTAATGTAGACCCTCGCGCGCCGTTCGGCGCATTTTCCGGCAAGCTGTTTCCGCAACTCTTATTTTGCGTAATTCATTTTGTGTGAGAACATGTCCCGCAAAACCTCATGCGACGCTCTGTCACAACCTTACTAAGGATTCGACTCCCAGTTCGGCATATGATTTCTTTGATTTAGACCCGATCTCTATGACTGACTCATAAAATCTGTCTTAGCCATCTTTGTTGAGATACATTTAATGATTTTCAATTTCTTGACTACGCTATTGGAATTACATGCCTGAATTTCGCTTTAGATTTTATATCGAAAAGGAAAGTTTTTTCGTCAAATAATCTGTTGAGGGGTTTTAAACTAAGAAATCTCTGGAGTTTTTTTGTTTAGTTTTTATTCAAAACCCCATTTAGCTACGATGATAGAATTTTGTGACTGTAGTTTGCTTTAAAATAATATTGAAGAGAGAGGTTTTCAACTCTAAACGCTCTGTAGGGGAATTTTAAACTCAAAACCCCTTTGGCTACGCTCATAGAATTTTGAGTGTGTAGTGTGTAATTTGCTTTTTTTATATATTGAAGATGGGGTTTATCGTAAATTTTGGAGGGGGTTTTAAAATCAAAATCTTCCTCAACTGTGCTGTTGGAATTTGGGGATTGTTGTTTGCATTTTTTTTGTTGTTTTATAGAAGAGGGGGATTTAACTGCAAAAACCTCTGGTAGGGGGTTTAAAATTCAAAACCCCCTATAGGGGTTTTTAAACACAAAGCCCCCTGGTAGAGGGATTCGTATCTCAAAACCCCCGATAGGGTTTTTTTTAATCTCAAAACCCCCTGGTAGGGGGATTTAAACTCAAAACCCCCTGGTAGAGGGTTTTTAACTCAAAACTGCCTCGGCTGTGCTGTGGTAAGCGATGATTTAGCATTAAAATCTCACCTAAAATAAACAAAATGAAAGCAAAAATCAGTCACTTAATTCCGTCCCCCCCCCCCTGCGGGGGGGGCGATTTAATTTCGGGGGGGGGGTTTGAACCCCAAGAACCCCCCCTGGCTAGGCCCATGATATATATATATATATATATATATATGTAGTTAGTCTAAATGCGTAGTTAGTCTAAATGCAAGGATCTATTAAATGAAAACGCACTACGTGGATAAAAAAAATGCTAAACTATAATATATTTAGCTATAGCAAATCTTTTAAAGGCCAAATCTTTGCGCAATCTTTGCGCAATTAAACGCATCGCTTATAAGGATTTTAAAGAAAAGTCGCGTTTTTTTTTGAGAACGTGGGGTGGAGCATTCACTTGCCTGCGTAGTTTGTGGCAAATTATGTAGGTCACAGCTGGATTAGCTTGAATAGGAAAACATTACTATGTATCTTTGGAAGACTTTGTTGATGAGGATAAATCGTGCGTTCGTGTAAAAGCACATGTTCTGCCTTCAACCATTCACCTTATTAATGATAACTTCCTGCCATGTCACACACCCCTTGGTGGACCGAGAGGGAGAGAGAGAGAGAGAGAGAGAGAGAGCTGCTTCATGGATCACTTGTTGCGCGAGTGGTTGTCCTCGTGAGATGTCGTGTCCCAGTGATGGATCAGCCAGCACTGACACCAGCTAGAAGTATCCGAGAAATCCATTTAAAAAATGGAAGGGAGGTAATGCTGAAACATACCATAACGTACATAAAGAGGGGAGGGGCTATATAGAGAGGGATTACGAGAGAAAGAGAGTGGAGAAATAAATGGAGATATAACATTGCTTAACGTTTATAGCAAGTGGGGAAATCCCTCACATTAAAAGACCTGTGAGTAAATAAATTGAGGAAAATCCATTCATCTCGTCCTGTAGCGCTTCAAGCTCATAACAAATTCCCCCACCTTCCCCCCCGCCCCCCCCAAATTTCACTATTTACACTTAATCATAAGACCGCCTACATTACACTATCTTGTTTCTTTCTTCTTTTTTTTTTTTTTTTCGGTGCAGGTATTTCATGTACTTAAGAAAGGAAGATGTGACATCTAGAGCGACCGCCCCAAGCCCTGCCCAGTTCATGCTCGTCCATTGGTGACTATCAAAGCGCTGCCTAATTTTATTTCTTGAAAAAACAAAAAAAAAAAATGATGGACAGATGTTGCGAAGCGTCCACATAACATGGCGACACTATCGGCAAAACAATGAATGCCAAAATATTTTAAATTATAATTGGAAAACGTAATGTATGATGAAAATAATAATTAAATAGAAAATACAAATGAACAAGGATTGGAAGAAATGCAACAGAGTGAGTCACATTTAGGTGAGTCGTCATTCGGTGTATTATCATATCTACTTTGCATTTTAATGTTTTGCGGAGTCCGAGATTTAGTTATCTTTCTTAGGTCAATAAAATTTACATATGAAAACGACGATCAAAAAGTTTAGTTCTGGTACCAACCTGATAGCTAAACCTCGTATTGATAAGTACAATAATTGATTCATATTAATTTTTTTTTTTGTGATTAGGTGTCTCCCCCATTTAACCCCGATTAGACAAATTATACATCTTTAACAGACTAACTGTCGTTTTTAATTTGTTCTATAAAGTAGGCCTACAGGCATTCCATCAAAAGGGGATAATATCCATGTGCTGACTTAATCGTGTAATTTAATTAAAGTCATTGGCTTTCCTGACTAGGCTTAAAGCACTAGGAAAAAAAAGGACTTACATGATTTTGTTCTGGTTTATGAAATAAAAGATGTTTTCTTTATCTTTGTCTTCTTGTAAGTATTTCTTTAGGTTATTATTCTTTTTTTTTATTTTAGTGTTTTATGTATTATTGTAACTTTACCATGCAGTCCAAAAGTTTAGCCACATATGTAAATATTTCAATAATTTTGAATAAGCACTTACAGTTTCTAAGTTTGCCTATTCCTGTGGGCAACCTTGAAAACAAAATGTCGCAATTTAAGCACATTTAATTTTAATTCTTTAGTTTACCAAAAAAAAAATGTTCAACTTGTCGGTTGATGGTTGAGGGTTGGTGGAAAAAAAGTTTGTTTGGAGGTGGGGGGGGGGGGGAGGCACGGGGAATCGCTCGGTTAACATACGTAAGCAATTAATACGAAAAGAAATTATGAAAAAGTTAAATTGCGAATAGGTATTGTGGATTAGATTACCAGAGTTTACCAAAGTCCACATGTCTACAGTTTCGCAAATTTCGCAAGTGTTACAGATTATTGCTTTTAATTAGCTAACTATGTTGGCAGTCTTGTGGAAATTGTTGTCACGTGACTCTTGGCATTCAGAGATTGTGTCTGTATATCAGTAACTGATAGATTGCATAGTACAGTAGCGTACAAAGCCAGATGCAAAGTCTACATGTGCTTGACCTCCCCTTCCCCTAATGTTCTTCCTTTCCGCGACATGCGCTTTTCTAGCTTCTAGTAGGAAGTAGACTTCATTAGGAACTAAGAAGCCTCTCTGCTCAGGTGAAGATCAACTTTTTCTTTAAACTAAGCTATTTTAATTTATTTTTTTAAAATTTATTAATGATTTATATTTATCAAATTAAACCTACGATGTGTGCTTGATTGGGGCAGGTGGCATGAATGGAGAACCGAGGTGTCTTGCAGAATATCCAAACATCGTTATGAATAATATAGAAATGCGTTGGCGTGGGTTTGTCTCCAACAGAAAGGTGGTGTGGCGCGTTTATTACTTATTTATCTTTGTTTATTAAAACATCGATGCAACAATGATTTCGTCATTTAAAACCATTTCTATATGACGAAACGTCAGAAGTTAAGAATTACAAACAAAAGGAACTAGACCAATGAAGTCTAGGCATATTTTGAATAATCAATATCCATTTTTTTTTATTGTCTGCCTATTGAAGGTCAATATTTGCAGTCCTCGATATAAATTTTAAAATAAACTATATTATTGTAAAGTGCTGCCTTGGGTACTAATTACTGAAAGTATATATTGTAAGTTGAGTAGCTATCCTAGACTTTGCGACATAGAGAGCAGGTGATATAAATGCCTAATTAAAATGTATAAATTAAAATAGTTTTAAGTCTATTAAAATACCATCACATTTGATCAAACGATACTATAGAATCACCAATCCGTGTGTTACATGTTGCCTAATGCATGGAAAGATTCTGATTATTTGTTTACCCCATGCTATTTAAAAATAGCTTTATTGTCGCCAGTGATGGATCATTTGAATCTAGTGGCAATGTTTGGCTTATATGATCTTTAATATAGTTTATGCTATATTTATAATTGTACGACTTGCTTATAATACTTTTAGTTCTTATCTTATCTTATCCTATATATATTTCAGAGGGGGGAATAAAGACGTTACTTAAAAAAAAAAAAGAAGATAATTATGTCGTACGCATAGCTTGTGTCAATATAGTCATGCATTTCATTCAATGACTTAAACTCTGCTAAGTTGTTGGTTTTCCTGGCTGATTTAGGCAACCTATTCCATTCTCTAATGGCACTAGGGAAGAAAGAGCACTTGTACGAATTTGTTATAGCGTATGAAATAAGAATTGTGCCTCTATCTTTGTGTCTTTCTGAGTATTTCATTAGGATTTTTTTTTTCTTATTTGTAAACTATGGTTCAATGTTTTATGTATTTTAGCTACTTTACTGTTTATTTTCTGTCCTGAAGTGTCTCTATAAGTTTAGTGGTTTTACCAATGGTGTAAATCTAATCAAATTCTAGTTTTCGTTTATACTGAAAACTTTTAAGTTTGCGTTTATGGTGTCAAAGTTCTAGTTTTGATTTATGCTGTCAAAGGTCTAGTTTGGGTTTGTTTAATTTCTATTTTAAGCTAAGATCTACTTTCGGTTTAAGTTCCATTTTTGGATTTTTGCTATTTAAGTTTGTGTTCTACTTGTAATTTGTAGTTCCTGTTATATATGTTAATAGGTCTTTAATCTCATTTCATTTTGAATGTTTTAAAACTCTGCTTAGAAGAGCTCACTTAAGGATAGACACTTAACAATAAGTCAATAAAACAAAGAGTGCGCCCCGATCCACTTTCGCCAAAATATTTGATACCTTTATAAAAATGTTGATTTGCATACTAGTCAAAAGTCCTAGTCAAAAGTCCTAGTCAAAAGTCCTAGTCAAAAGTCCTAGTCAAAAGTCCTAGTCAAAATGCAGGACGACAGGAGATGGAAGCTGGTGAAGGTTCAGACCATTGTGACGACTGTCAACGGTGCAAAGCTTCTACTACATGACCAGCTTAGAAGATTGGAAGAATGTTCTCGATGGAATGGATTGGACCTTTTTTACTTTCTTCTTCTTCTTGATCTTTGATTTGTCATCATTGATTTGTCATCATTGATTTGTGATCATAGCTTTGTGATCATAGCTTTGTGATCGTAGCTTTGTGATCATTGATTTGTTATCATTGATTTGTGATCATTGTGAATTAATCTTTTGGAAGTTTACTATCATTGAAAGTTAACTCTTGCATAAAAGATCAATATTATAATATACTTAAAAAAAAAAACAATACCCACACGCTGACCTTTAACCCTTATATTCACTGTGAGAATTTCTAGGATTTTTTTTTAGAATAGAGGTCTACTTGTAGATCTAGATTTAGTCGTTTTAAAATTGTGCTACACATAATCATTAAGTACAGTCTTTACATTTCAAACTGGAGTCATTTGTCTACACAGACATGCAAATGTTTCATGTTCTTTGTATAAACATTTGATAATCACATTGATCTTATGATGCCCCTCACAGTCATTCGGACAATTATCTCGATCGAGAGGACAATTAGATTCAAGATTTAGATATGTGTAGAAATAAACTGAAATAAAAGAAAACTGACATAAAAGAAAACTGAAATAAAAGAAAACTGAAATGAAAGAAAACTGAATTAAAAGAAAACTGAATTAAAAGAAAACTGAATTAAAAAAAAACTGAATTAAAAGAAATCTGAATTAAAAGAAAACTGAATTAAAAGAAACTTACGCGACACAATATTGTTAATAAGTGCTTAAGCGGAAGGAAATAAAATTTTGTACTTATTATTGAATGTCGGCTATAAAAAACATATTGGGTTGAAATTATTAATTAAAAAATCTGTATTGGTATATTTAATTGATGCGGTTTTGATAGTAAAAATGGCTTAGTTGTTCCATGTAGACCTACTCAGAGAGTAATAACACGTTCAATGTTCGCATTTTATAGTCGACAACAAGTAGGGGAATTAGTGGTTATAAATCAGTGAGTCACCAGGGCCAAGAATTTTATATAGTAGATTAATAATTAGGTCATAATTTGATTTTAATATTCCTTGATTAGATTAATACCAGATTAAACGTTTCATCGTTATTTTATTACTATGTGATCATTTTTTGGTGATTATTTTTTGGTGATCATTTTTCGGTGATTATTTTTTGGTGATTATTTTCTGGTCATCATTTTTTGGTCATCATTACTTTGTGATCATTACTTTGTGATCAGTGCTTTGTGATCAGTGCTTTGTGATCATTACTTTGTGATCAGTGCTTTGTGATCATTACTTTGTGATCAGTGCTTTGTGATCAGTGCTTTGTGATCATTTTTCGGTGATAATTTTTTTTGGTCATCATTATTTTGATGATCATTGCTTTGTTATCATTGCTTTGTAATCCTTTTTTTTTTTTGTGATCACTGTGAATTAACTTTTTGAAAGTTCAATCAATGATGTTAATGAAAGTTAACTCTTGCATTAAAGATCAATATTCTAAACCGCGTGAACTCTTGAGTTTAATTTAATGTGTGCGAATCAATGCCACAATTGTTCCGAATCTTTAATCTTTAATTTTTAAAATTTATTTTCATTTTTTTTTTTTTAAATAAGTTTTTTTATTTTTTTTTATCGCATTGTTTTCTTTTTAACATAGGTATATTGCTCCGGCTAAGCTTGTTTAAAATATAAATCTTTTTTTGTATGAATATATTAAAACTTGGGCTTAACTAGTAGTTAACTGGTGGATGGTTCAAAGATTGTAGTCAAGTTGCTATACCTCAGATATCTGTGCAGTAATTTATAACTGATCTTTGAAATTTGATAGTTATGCTTTTTTTTTTATAGCAGAATATAAAATCTTTTATCTTTCGGTTTTTGGTTTAAAATTACATTTTAAAAAATTAGTTTTTAATTTAAAATAAGGGGCATCAAAAGTAGTAAAATGTTTCCTATCAGTTCTTGCGACCTATAGGACAGATGTTGTTAAGGTCATTAGTTTCTTTGGCCAACGGTTAAGGAGCAGGGTGTCATGTGGCCAGCTCAACGATCAAACGCCTTTACTTTCCCCAACTTAAGTCAGGGGCACATT